>NW_016872553.1:0-784 GCF_001698545.2 Rhinopithecus bieti
ATGCTAGTCATTCATCCCTCAGAGGGTGAACATAAATGGAGAACCTAGAATAATCCAGGCACTGGTCTAAATTTGGAGAAAACATATGTAGTTTCTTCTGTGTCAAGGCCGTGTTCGGAGGATGAGTAAAGCAACATGAAGTAGAGTTGAGATGGGCCAACAATAAATAATCTCAAAAGGCTTGGCTGAAAGCAGCACCCGCACCTCAGATCTTGGCTATAATTTAGCTAAGGAAGCAGTGTATTAGGAGCCTACTTGCAATGATTTTTTCCCATCCAAATCTTTTATGAAATTTGACTTGGGTGGTACAGGGATTCAAGAGCAAATCCCAAATTGGATGGACCCACAAATGGTAAAGACTCCTAGGGTTAGGGTTATAGGGTTTTCCTTACTCAGACCTGCAAATGGCCTCAGAAGCCCTGCCTCTGGCTGGAGCGGGTTTCCTTAACACTGTTGTAAAAAACAGCTGGGGATACAGGAAGTACACACTGTGTGGATACCTTGGGGTGATGTTATAGGATGATGGTTAGTTGCCCCGCCACCTCTTGGTGATGGTAATTGAGCAATGGATGTTTTCCAGCAACAGATTTCAGGATGACAGTCAGATTCTGCAGAATAGAAAGCTCGGATTCTGATTCAGAAAAATCCTGCCTCTTCAAGTGTCCCTTATTTTATTTTCCATTGCATTTAGATGACACGCAAATACAACACTCACTTGGAAAATGCCAAATATCCACCCACATCTCCAGCCTGTATTCATTCTTTCAACAATAAAGACTTCCTT
>NW_016872554.1:0-1603 GCF_001698545.2 Rhinopithecus bieti
GACAGCAAAAGACTCTGTCTCAAAAAAAATAAAAAATAAAAAAATAAAAAAAAAAGAAAGAAGGAAAGAGAAAAGGAAATATGTCAATATGTCTAGACTGGGCACGGTGATTCACACGTGTAATCATAGCACTTTGGGAAGCCGAGGTGGGTGGATCACCTGAGGTCAGAAGTTCAAGACCAGCCTGGCCAACATGGTGAAACCCCGTCCCTATTAAAATAGAAAATTAGCCTGGTGTGGTGGTGCACGCCTGTAATCTCAGCTACTTGGGAGGTTGAGGCAGGAGAATCACTTGAACCCAGGAGGCAGAGGTTGCAGTGAGCCGAGATCACACCGCTACATTCCAGCCTGGGTGACAGCAAAAGACTCTGTCTCAAAAAAAAAAAAAAAAAAAAAAAAAGAAAGAAAAAAGAAAGAAAGAAAGAGAAAAAGGAAATATGTCAATATGTCTAGACTGGGCACGGTGGTTCACACGTGTAATCATAGCACTTTGGGAAGCCGAGGTGGGTGGATCACCTGAGGTCAGAAGTTCAAGACCAGCCTGGCCAACATGGTGAAACACCATCTCTACTAAAATTACAGAAAAAAATTTGCAGGGAGTGGTGGTGAGTGCCTGTAATCTCAGATACTCTGGAGGCTGAGGCACGAGAATCACTTGAACTTGGGAGGCAGAGGTTGCAGTGAACCGAGATCATGCCTCTTCACTCCAGCCTGGGTGACACAGCGAGACTCTGTCTCAAAAGATAAATAAATAAAAGAAAAAGAAAATATTTCTAGAGAGAAATTTTGGCATTCTTTCCGAGTGGCAAGATGCTAGGTACTGTGCTGGTGGTGATACAGTTTGCCTCTGTGTCCCCGCCCAAATCTCATGTCAAACTGAAATCCCCAGTGTTGGAGGTGGGGGCCTGGTGGGAGGTGACTGGATCATGGGGTCAGATCCTTCATGAATGGTTTTGCACCGCCCCCCTCAATTAAACCTCTTTCCTTCATAAATTACCTAGTCTTAGGTAGTTCTTCATAGCATTGCGAGAATGGGCTCATATAAGCTCCCATTGATTCTACATTATGGTGAGTTGTAGAATTATTTCATTATACATTACAGTATAATAATAATAATGGAAATAAAGTGCACAATCAATGTAATGTGCTTGAATCATCCTGAAACCATCCCTCCCACCCTTGGTCGCATGGAAAAATTGTCTTCTATGAAACTGGTCCCTGGTACCAAAAAGGTTGGGGACTGCTGCTCTAACCATCAAGGAGATGGACACAAATCCCCACTTCTTCCAAAGTGTATGACACTAAAAAATTAGGAAAAGAATAATTTCACTATGGAGGAATCTCACAGACATAGTTCAGATAGGATGCGTGGGCTAATGGATGGGTGAGTGGATGGATGGATGGATGGATGGATGGGTGGGTGGATGGATGGATGGGTAGATGTGTGGATGGATGTGTGGGTGGATGAATTGAGGGTGGGTGGGTGGATGGAGTGGAATGTGGGTGGATGCATGGATGGATGAATGAGTGGATAGATGAAGGGTTGGATGAATGGAGGGGTGGATGTATGCATGTATGGATGGGTGGGTGGATGGATGGATGG
>NW_016872555.1:0-784 GCF_001698545.2 Rhinopithecus bieti
TCTAGAACCAGAAATACCATCTGGCCCAGCATTCCCATTACTGGGTATGCACGCAAAGGTATATAAATTATTCTATTATAAAGACACAAGCACACATATGTTTATTGACGCATTATTTACAATAGCACAGACTTGGAACTAACCCAAATGCCCATCAATGATAGACTGGATAAAGAAAAGTTGGCACATATACACCATGGAATACTATGCAGTCATAAAAAAAGGAGTTCATGTCCTCTGCAGGGACATGGATGAAGCCGGAAGCCATCATTTTCCACAAACTAACACAGGAAGAGAATACCAAACTCTGCATGTTCTCACTCAAAAGTGGGAGTTGAACAATGAGAACACATGGACACAGGGAGGGTAACATTTTACATCGGGACCTGTCAGGTGTCGGGGACAAGAGGAGGGAGAGCATCAGGACAAATACCTAATGCATGCGGGGCTTAAAACCTAGATGACGGGTTGACAGGTGCAGGAAACCACCATGGCACATGTGTACTTATGTAACAAACCTGCACATACAGCACGGGTATGCCAGATCTTAAAGTAAAATAAAAAGAAAAGAAAAGAAACAAACATAGTAACCCCTAGAAGTAACACCAGTTTAGAGGTAGCAGAATAGAGATTTAGTGAATGACAAGATAGATCAGAATAATTATACACGATACCTCATATAGAGAATGAAGAAAGAAAAGATTAAAGAGAGGCAAGGAGACTAAAGGTGTGGACAAAGAAAGTAGGATGAACATCATATGGGCATTACAGAAATTGAAATAGG
>NW_016872556.1:0-457 GCF_001698545.2 Rhinopithecus bieti
GGCCAATATGGCAAAACCCCATCTCTACTAAAAAAGCAAACTCTTAGGCCAGGCTCGGTGGCTCACGCCTGTCATTCCAGCACTTTGGGAGGCCGAGGTGGGTGGATCATTTGAGGTCAGGAGTTCGAGACCAGCCTGACCAACATGATGAAATCCTGACTCTACTAAAACTACAAAATTAGCCGGGGGTGGTGGTGCGTGCCTGTAATCCCAGCTACTTGGGAGGCTGAGGCAGGAGAATCACTTGAACCTGGGAGGTGGAGGTTACAGTGAGCTGAGATCGCGCCATTGCACCCAGCCTGGGCAACAAAGGCAAAACTCCATCTCAATTAAACAAAAAAAACAAAATCTTAGACTTGTCCATTTTTGGGCCATTGCCTGAAATCTTGGACAAAGGCCTAACTGACCCAGTTAAAATACCAGTATCTGAGCCCCACTGTTAGGCTGAAGCAAACTA
>NW_016872557.1:0-3243 GCF_001698545.2 Rhinopithecus bieti
AAAGAAATCTTTGGTACTCTTTCGAGCTTGTTCTTATCAGAGTTAACTTTTTTCTATACATTTTAATGAATTTCTGAAAGTTCATAGTTATATCTATGTACCTTTTAAAAAACGATCATGATTGTTATCTTGAAGTGAATTAGCTCCAATTCTAGAGATTGAAATTGGTCCACGGTGCATGTAAGTGCAGTATAAGAATTCTTAGTAAGCCTTAATGAGGACTCCATATGTAATGTGCAATCATCTCAACCCACAATCTCAGGAGCATAAAAGAGAGTAAATTCCTTTATACCTAATGCATAAAATGTAACCCTTAGTTAAGTCTCCATCTTATCACTGTTGAGAGGGATATTCAGTCCTAGTCATTATTATTCTCCTCCCCCCAAAAGTGATGTTTTATAGTCTTGAGGTCTTACACAGCAACAGGCATAGATAATCAGCTTCTTCTCTTTATATAGCTTACCTTGGAGATGCTCATATCCTGACACCGTGTGCTGCCTTGGATCCAACAGCTCTGCTGCCTTCTTGCCATGCTCAGCAAGATTGCATTCTGAATTTAAAGCTGATGGTTCAATGTCGTCAACAAAGATGAGAAAACTATATCAATTTGATTAGGAAGTATGCATAGTAGTATACATAGTAGTGTTATTTTGGCTTCAGTAGCATTACTGTTTCCCCTGACACTTCATATCAGAAACTAACTACAATGTGTTGCTTTACACTTAATTTCATAGCATCCTTTTCGCCACAACTTTACTACCATTCTTGCTATTTCTCCACTGTCCTGATACCTCAGATATACTGGCATCTGCTTCTATCTGCTGAAAGAAAACACTTGAACACCCTCAGGAGCACTAAAGGCATACACAAGGAATATCAACTGGTAGCAGACTTTTAAAATTGCTACAGGATTGTCAAGCCCCAAGATTAAAGTCAACACCTAAGGCCCAACTCAGGAAGTTTGTAGTAGACAGTTGCTTGTGGACTAGTGTCTATTCCTTCTCCTTCTGTGAACCACATCCTGGGTTTTGGAACTTGCACCAGTTATGAGCCCTGATTAGTTTAGGCCAATCAACATGCTGACCTCTGAGACTGGCTTAGGGAAAGACACATATCCCATTCAGAGCTAATAAAATACAAGAAGAAAAGTAATCACTTTTCTTCTGAAGAAGAAATATATATGGCAAGGTGATGGGGACAGCAGCTGAGGGAAGGGGAAGAAGTTGAGAGGATATGACATCTGGAATTTCAGCAGGAAATTTGCTATGAGAATAGAAAACCCGAAGCCACTAGGAATGACTTTCTTTTCCTACCTAAATTGATATCCTAGCTCCAGACTATTGAACTATTGACTTCACAGCAGCTTTGAAATCTGACACCAGTGTTGTACTGAAGATAGATCTCACCAGCCCATTAGAACCCACCGTGTACAACTCTTTTCAACTAAACGTTTAATGACATCATGCTGGTAGCTTGAAATCAACCATGGTTGAAATATTTACAGTATGAAATGAGCAAACACTTCAAAACAGGGCTTTATTTCCCCAGAGAGCTAGCTGTTAAACATTTTACCACCACACCATTGCTAATGTTGGATGCTGTCTCTGATGATTGTTTTGTAATTTAGTAGTTGAAAGTATGGGCTCAGAAGTCAGACTAGCTGGGGTACCTGAGATACTGAATATAAAGCACTTAGTACAATGCAAGGCATATAGAACATATCTCATAGATAATAATTATGTATTGTATTAGCTATTATTGTTCCCCTTAGTTGTTTAAAACATAGCTGTGATGCAAGGAACCACACTCTGACTCCACCTTTTACTATAGATAGTAACAGGTGTTTTGACTTCACAGCTTTCCCTCTTTAAATGTGTTTTTTTTTCACACTGCTACAAAAGTGATCTTTATAGAATGCAAGTCTGATCACACCACTCTCTGCCTAAACTTTTAAATAATTCTCTATTAATTTCATATAAAATCCAAACTTCTTAGCAAGGCCATTTATTGTTTGTCTCAGTCTATTCTCATATTACCCTCTGATTTATATCCAGCCTACCCTCCAGGTATACTGAACTACTTGTAGCTCCCACAACATGCCATATCAACTCTTTCAATCCCATTCCTTTCATTTGCTTGGATTCATCACCAAAATCCCGTTCACATGCAACCTTCTTTAAGTGTTCTTCCTAGGACACTGTCCTTTGACATTTCCTGTTTGACATATCCATTTACTTTTTTCATGTCTTTGGATTTAACAAAACTGTGCTAATAAGGCAGTTAGAGTGTTGGCCCTAGAGAAATGGAGATGCTTGTAAGATTTAAAAGGAAAAGGGCCCAAATGGCTGATGAAATAAAATAGAATACAAAGTTAAAACAGAGATGAGCAAGAGAGCAGGGGCAGAAATATGAAGAGGCAAATTTACTGGGAAGGGCAGAAGAAGAAAGAAGGAAGTGAGAAAGATAATTTTAATTCAGCATCAGATAGCTGCCTTCTGAGGACGATATTATGGAAATTTAGCAGTAGGTAAGGTAGAATATTTTTAACATCTTAGTTTTCATTCTTCATATATTTGTCTCCATTGAGATATTAATCATCTCAAGGGAAAACAGGATCATATATTAAAGCCTCACATTTAAAAAAAAGTATTACAAAATTCCTATAGTTATTAAGTCATAGTTGATATGGTTTGGGTGTTCTCTCCAAATCTCATGTTGAAATGTAATCCCCAATGTTGGAGGTGGGGCTTGATGGGAGATGTTCGGGTCATAAGGGTGGATCCGTCATGAATGGCTTGATACGATCCTCACCATAATGACTGAATTCTCGCTCTGCAACTTCACAAGAGATCTGGTTGTTTAAAAGAGCCTGGAACTTCCTCCTTTCTTGCTCCCACTCTCGCTATGTGATACACTGGCTACCCTTCACCTTCTGCCATGACTGGAAGCTTCCTGAGGCCCTCACCAGAAGCAGATGCTGGCACTATGCTTCTTATACAGCCTGCGGAACCGTGAGCTGAATAATCTTTTTTTCTTTATAAATTACCCAGTCTCAGGCACTGATTTATGGCAATGCAGAATGGACTAATACAATAATAGACAGAAGAGAACTGCTTATTTTCCATTGGCTGAACCTGCTTTCCTTCTATATAAAACTCCTTCTGCCATGTTTTTCCTCTCATTGTTTTAATGTTGCCAATTATCTAGACATATGACAAAACCTTGGCCAACTGGGCTGTCTCT
>NW_016872558.1:0-737 GCF_001698545.2 Rhinopithecus bieti
TAGAAAGTGTTCTTCTGGATTTTACCTGAGGATATTTATTTGTCCATATTCTAAGGATCACTCCCAAATGTCCTTCCTCAAATGCCAAAAAAAAACAGTGATTTCAGGCTGCTCAATCCAAAGACGAGTTTATCTCTATGAGATGAATACACACATCACAAAACAGTTGCTGAGAAAGTTTCTCTACAGGTTTCATCGGAAGACGTTTCCTTGCTCACCACAAGCCTCCGTGCGTCACTAAATATCCCTTCACAGATAATTCAAAGACAGAGTTTCAAAACTGTGCAACATAGAGTAAGCATTAACTCTGTGAAATGAATACATATATCAGAGATCAGATTCTTGGAACGCTTCTTCCTCGATCTTATTTCTGTATATTTCACTATTCGCCATAGTCCTCGATGCGCTCCCAAATATCACTTTTTCGGTATCACAGGAACAGTATTCCAATGCTGCCTCGTGAGAAAAGAGGTATAACTCTCGGAGTGGAATACATACATCAGAGCGTAGTTTCTCAGAAAGCTTCTCTCCAGTATTATCTGAAGATATCTCCTCTTTCACCGTAGACCTGAATGTGCTCCCGAACGTCCCTTCATGGATCCTTGCATGAGAGAGTTTCCAAATTGCATAATATAACAAATGTTTTAACTATGCGAGATGAATAAATATATCTAACACAAAGCAGTTTCACAGAAATCTTCTTTCCAGTTATTGTCTGTGGATATTTCATTTTCACC
>NW_016872559.1:0-1796 GCF_001698545.2 Rhinopithecus bieti
AACGCTTCCAAATTATACGAATGCATGAAAATTAAAATGTCTGTTCCTGAATGGTTTTGGTGTTAACAATGAAGTCAGGATAGAAATTAAAAGATTCTTTGAAAAGAATGATAATAGTGACACAAGTTATGTCCTTTGAGATACAGCAATAGTGATGTTAAGCGGAAAGTTTACAGTGCTAAATGCCTATGCCAAAAAGCTCAAAAGATAAAAAATTGACAACTTAATTTCATACCTTATAGAAAGAGAAACACGAACAAACCAAACCCAAAGCTAGCAGAATAAAAGAAATACAAAAATCAGAACAGAACTAAATAAAATCAAAACAAAATATGAAAAATTAATGAAATGAAAAGTTTGTTCTTGGAAAAGTTAAACACAATTAATAGACCATCAGCTAGATGCAACAAGAAGTGAGAAGATTCAAATAAGCTCAATTAGAAATAAAAATAGAGATGTTACAACTGACACCACAGAAATGGAAAAGGTTATTAGAGTCTACTATGAAAACCTCTATACACACATACTAGGAAATCTAGAGGAAATGAATACATTCTTATAAACATGCAACCCTCCTAGATTGCATCAGGAAGAAATACAAATCTTGAACAGACAAATAACAAGTAGCAAGATCAAATCAATAATAAGAAAAACATGCCAACCACAAAAAAAGCCCACAGGCAAATGGATTCACAGTTGAACTCCACCAGATATTTAAAGAAGAATTGGTACAAATCTTACTAAAACCACTGCAAAACATTGAGGAAGATGGAATCTTCCCCAACTAATTCTATGAAGCGAGTATCACTCTGATACCAAAATCAGGAAAGGATATAATGAAAAAAGACAACTACAGACCAATACCCTAATGAACATAGAGGCAAAAATTCTCAATAAAATAGTAGCAAACTGAATCCAAAAGCACATCAAAAAAACTAATACACCTTGATCAAGTGGGTTTCATCCCAGAGATGGAGGGGTAGTTTAACACATATAAGTCAATGAATATGATAGTTCACATAAACAGAATTATAAACAAAAAAAATGAGATCATCTCAATAGGTGCAGAAAGAGCATTTGATAAAATCCAGCATCTTTTTATGATAAGTACCATCAACAAAATAGGTGTAAAGGGGGCACACCTCAAAATATTAAAAGCCACATATGACAAACTCACAGCTAGCATCATACTGAATGGGGTAAAGCTAAAAGGATTCCTCTTGTGAACTGAAACAAGACAAGGATGTCCACTTTCACCATTTATATTCAACATAGTACTGGAAGTTCTAGCCAGAGCAATCAGGCAAGAGAAATAAATAAAGGGCATCCAGATTGGAAAAGAGGGAATCAAACTATCACTGTTTGCTGATAATTGTATACCTAGAAACACATAAAAATTCCCCCAAAAAACTCCTAGATTAGATAAATGAATTCAGTAAAGTCTTAGAATACAAAATCAATGTACCTAAATCAGTAGTACTACTACACACCAACTACCAGGGTGAGAATCAAGTCAATAACGCAATCCTTGTTACAATAGCTGCAAAAAATAAATAAATAATAACCTAGGAATATATGGAACCAAGGAGGTGAAAGATCTCTACAAGGAGAACTACAAAACACTGCTGAAATAAATTATAGATGACACAAACAAATACAAACACATCTCATGCTTATTAATTGAAATAATCAATATCATGAAAATGACTATACTACAAAAATCAATTTATACAATTCCTATTAAAACACTGACATAGTTCATATGGAACCAAAAAAGAGCCCGCATTGCCAAGACA
>NW_016872560.1:0-784 GCF_001698545.2 Rhinopithecus bieti
AGCAAAAGTTTCTAATTTTGCGGAAGGTGAATTTGTGTTTTTTATCTTATGGATTATGCTTTCTGAGGGTTTTTTTAAAATCATGAATGGATGTTGAATTCTGCCCAGTGCCTTTTCTATATTAACTGATAAGATCCTGTGGTTTTTCTTTAGTGTTAATATGAGAGTTTACATTGAATGACTTTTGAATATTGAATCAGCTTTGCGTTCCTGAGATAAATGCCAGTTGGCTCCAGTGTATTCTTTTTCTACACTGTTGGATTAGATTTGCTGTTTTTTCCTCCCCATCTTGAGACTTAAGCAGCAAGCTATTATTTTGTTTGAGGATTTGTATGTCTATATTCATGAAATATATTTGTTTGTGGTTTTCTTCTCTTTCTACTACCTTTGTCTGGTTTTGGTATTGGGGTAGTGCTAGCCTCATCAAATTGTTGGGAAATGTTCTCTCTTTTTCTGTTTTCTGGGAAAAAATTATGTAGAATAGTGTTATTTCCTCTTTAAATGTTTGGTAGAATTTGCCAGTAAAGTCATGTGGGCTGGAGTTTTGATTTTTTTTTTTCCTTCAAGGGTTTAAACTAAAACTGTGATTCCTTTAATTGATATAGGACTATTCAGGCCATCTCTTTCTTCACCTAGTCTGTGTTTTTCAACTTTCATTTCAGCTAGCTTTATTTAGCTCAAATTTATTTGAGTTGTTCATAGTATCTCCTTCCTATGAGCCTTTTAATGTTTCTGGTGTCTGTAGTGATAACCCTTCTTTAATTATTATAACTTGTCTCTTTTC
>NW_016872562.1:0-3332 GCF_001698545.2 Rhinopithecus bieti
ATGATCAAGTGGGTTTCATACCAGGGATGCTGGGATGGTTTAACATATGTAAGTCAATAAATGTGAATCAAAAGCAAAATAGAATCAAAAGCAAAATCATATGATCATCTCAATAGATGCAGAAAAAGCATTTGACAGAATTCAACACTGCTTTATGATTAAAACCCTCAGCAAAATCTGTATAGAAGGGATATACATTAAGGTAATAAAAGCCATTTATGACAAACTCACAATCAACATTATACTGAATGGGGAAAAGGTGAAAGCATTCCCCCTGAGAACTAGGACAAGACAACAATGCCCACTTTCACCACTATTCAACATAGTACTGGAAGTCCTAGACAGAGCAGTCAGACAAGAGAAATACATAAAGGGCATCCAAATCAGTAAAGAGGAAGTCAAATTTGTCACTTTTTGCTGATGATACAATTGCATACCTAGAAAACCCTAAAGACTCATCCAATAAGCTCCTAGAACTGGCAAATAAATTCAGTAAAGTTTTAGGATACAAAATTAATGTACACAAATCAGTAGCTCTGCTATATACCAACAGCGACCAAGCTGAAAATCAAATCACTGAATCTCTTTCACAATAGCTGCAAAAAAATAAAATACTTAAAAATATACCTAACCAGGGAGGTGAAAGACCTCTAGAAGGAAAACTATGAAATACTGCTGAAAGAAATTATAGACAACACTAACAAATGGAAATGCATCCCATGCTCATGGATGGGTAAAATCAACATTGTGAAAATGACCGTACTGTCAAAAGCAGTCTACAAATTCAATGCAATTCCTATCCAAATAGCACCATTGCTCTTCACAGAACTAGAAAAAAGCAACCTTAAAATTCACATGGAACCAAAAAAGAGCCCACATAGCCAATGCAAGACTAAGCAAAAAGAACAAATCTGGAGGTATCACATTACCCGACTTCCAACTATACTATAAGGTGATAGTCACCAAAACAGCATGGAACTGGTATAAAAATAGGCACATAGACCAAGGGAACAGAATGGAGAACCCAGAAATAAAGCCAAATACTTACAGCCAACTGATCTTTGACAAAGCAAACAAAAAAAGAAGTGGGAAAAGGACACTCTATTCAACAAATGGTGCTGGGATAATTGGCAAGCCACATGTAGAAGAATGAAACTGGATCCTTATCTCTCAACTTACACAAAAATCAACTCAAGATGGATCAAATACTTAAATCTAAGACCTGAAACCATAAAGATTAGAGACGATGACACTGAAAAACCCCTCTAGACATTGGCTTAGGCAAAGACTTAATGACCAAGAATCCAAAAGCAAATGCAACAAAAACAAAGATAAACAGATGGGACTTAATTAAACTAAAACGCTTCTGCACAGAAAAAGAAATAATCAGCAGAGTTAACAGACAACCCACTGAATGGGAGAAAATCTTCCCAATCTATACATCTGACAAAGGACTAACATCTAGAATCTACAAAAAAATTCAAACAAATCAGCAAGAAAAGAACAAACAATCCCACCAAAAAGTGGGCTAAGGACATGAATAGACAATTATCAACAGAAGATATACAAATGGACAACAAGCATATGGAAAAATGCTCAACATCACTAATGATCAGGCAAATGCAAATCAAAACCACAATGCAATACGACCTGACTCCTATAAGAATGGCTATAATTAAGAAATCAAAAAATAATAGATGTTGGCATAGATGCAGTGAAAAGGGAACACTCTTACACTGTTGGTGGAAGGTAAACTAGTACAACCACTATAGAAAACAGTGTAGAAGTTCCTCAAAGAACTAAAAGTAGGTCCACTGTTTGATCCAGCAATCCCAATAATAGGTATCTACCCAGAGGAAAAGAAGTCATTATATGAAAAAGATACTTGCATATGCATGCATACAGCAGTACAATTTGCAGTTGCAAAAATATGGAACCAGCCCAAATGCCCATCAATCAATGAGTGGATAAAGAAAATGTGGCATATTTATATACACCATAGAATATTACTCAGCCGTAAAATAAAATGAAATAGTGGCATTCACAGCAACCTGGATGGAATTGGAGACTGTTAATCTAAGTGAAATAACTCAGGAATGGAAAACCAAACATTGTATGTTCTCACTCATGTGGGAGCTAAGGCATAAGGATGACACACTGGACTTTGGGGACTTGGGGAAAAGAATGTGGGTTGGTGAGAGATAAAAGACTATACATTGGGTACAGTGTACACTGCTCGGGTGACAGGTGCACCAAAATCTCAGAAATCACCACTAAAGAACTTATTCACGTAACCAAACATCACCTGTTCTCCAAAAACTTACTGAAATTAAAAAAGAAAAAAACTGAAAATAAGAAAATTTAAAAATTCAGATCTAAATGGTAAGTAATTTAAGACAAGATTTTTTTTTTCCAGGTTAAACAGATGAAAAAGAAAAGTTAAAGAAGTATGAAAGAAAACTGCTTTTGCCTCATGATCGAGGTAATTTGTATGAAATGACATACTTTCATTTTGGATAAACAGCATGAATCTCTGTTTTTCCAGGGCAATTTTGGTTAAAGGCAATTTTTTTCTAACTTTGGTGCTGGACGGCCTTTCTGTTCACTTGTTCAAGGATCAAACAACCCACACTTTTCTACATTATTCAAGAGTACATCTAAACTATCTTACCCATGCTGATCTGAAATTTTGTTTATAAGCTAATAAGCAATATCTGAAACTATGAGAGAGTAGTGCTGCCTACTGGCCACAGTTCCACAGTTTAAATAGCATCCCTGTCTACAACTAGAGGTTGTATAAGTGCAATGATTTGAGTATTTTGTTTCAGCGTTTTATCCTGATTGATTTATTCCAATGTCGGAAAGTTTTTAAAATATCAGAGAACTGTTACTAATGATAAGAATGATACATCTCAAAATAAATGATTGTAACAAAAATAAAAACCATTCTGCATGTCAAATACAGTGGGGTGCAGTTTTAATTGGAAATAAATGACCAGAGATTAAGTCTAAAAAGTAATTTGCCGTTAAAGATTTTGTAATGTTTTTAGTTATTTAGTAAAGAATAGTAAAACTTCCTACCCATTACACACAAATTGATTATTTTGACTTTGATACATTGAATTCTCATGAACACAAGTAGCATTTAAGAAGTTAACATTAGCCGGGCGCGGTGGCTCAAGCCTGTAATCCCAGCAGTTTGGGAGGCCGAGACGGGCGGATCACGAGGTCAGAAGATCGAGACCATCCTAGCTAACACGGTGAAACCCCGTCTCTACTAAAAAATACAAAAAAAAACTAGCCGGGCGAGGTGGCGGACGCCTGTAGTCCCA
>NW_016872562.1:5446-8558 GCF_001698545.2 Rhinopithecus bieti
AGAGTGAACTATGTTCTCATTCTCTCTCTCTCACTCCAGGTATCATTTTCTCAGCTTTATTTTTTTGGGGTTTCAATAGCCAGTGAAATAATTTTACAACCACAAATTTTAATAACAGGAAAAGGAAAAGAATTTCACGCCAAAACATTTAAAAGCTTTTTGTACTGTGACAAAAATACTGAGATCCCACCAAGGCCAGCAACTCCCCCACTCCTTTCTTATTTATGAGATGCTCTGGATACAGATTTATTTTCTTTTCTTGTTCCATGTTATTTTTTTCCACCTGTCTTGAAATGGAAGCTCCAGGAGCTTTGATAAATGGCTTGAAATTTTCCCTTGTTTTACTGCAAAGCCTGTGTACCTCTGGTACATTCTTCTGAAATGCCATTTGTTAGTTCCTGTTGAAATGCTGCTCTGTGAATCACAGCAGACAGCTCTCAGCCCCTAGAGAAAAGGGAGATGGCTGCTTCCCTTTCCAAAACACCAGAGTTTTTTACTTTGGGAAAGTAGTACCAACCAGCTGAAGATATTATGAGTTATTTTGTAGTGAGCACCCAAGGTGCCGTTTGGGTATCTAGTCTGAGTATCTAGTTCCTGGAAATCAGTTTCTTTTCTGTTGCCTGCCTGTCAGTTTTTCAGCCAAATGATTTCAATCACACATCCAAGGGAAGGTATAAGCTCTAAGACAGAAAATCTCTAAACCTATTCTGTGCCCACACAGCATGGCCACTGGAGAGCTAGAGTAAACCTTAAATATAATCTAGGCTGGTCCTCTTATTTTATAGACAAAAAACTGAGCTCCTGGTGGAGAGTAGCAGTGCTTAAACTTGAGCAGGCATCTAAATTTCTTGGACGACTTGTTAAAGCACTGATTGCTGGCCCCACCCCGAGTCTGATCCAGTAGGCATGGGGTAAGGCCCAAGAACTGCATCTTTAATAAATCGCCAGGTAATACAGCTGTTGCTAGTTGAGGACTCTTTGAGACCCACTGGTAGAGAGAATGGTTCATCTCAAATGACACAGGTAATATCAGGAGATCTAGAATCCAGATCCGCCATTCCTCAAATCCCCATGCAGCTTCTATATTATACCATGCTTTAATCCACTGATTCCCAGGGGCACATACATTTTAAATATACTTGCTGTTCCTTGTCTCTGTGCTCAGGACTCTCGTCAATAAAACAAACCCCTATTCAGAAACAGGAATTATAATTTAGAAGCTTCTCACTCCAATGGCTCAAATTTCTCACTAAAATAATATGTATTAGCACCTCCACAGGGAAGTAGCAAACTTTAATCAGTCAATATTTCTACTCTTGAATACTTCCTGGCTTGGAAAACAGTACTGGTACTAGCCTGAATGATTTTTAAATGATACGTGTTTTTCAATCACCAGTGCCATGCTAGTCTTTTATTAGCGTGGATAATAAAGAGATGATGATGATAATGCTTGCCAGATGGCATATTATGGGGAAAGCCTTTGAGGACTTAGGAGTTAATATTTGTGTTATATGAGTGCCTACATTTGCTGAACAAATATAGCATTAAAAGCAACCTTTAAAACAAGTCACATTGAGTGAATATTCATTTAATCTATGAAAAGCCCTATTTGAGGCTTTCTTGAGCTGGTGGTTCAAGGTCACGTTCTCTAAGGGGAAGAGAGGTCATCTAGGACCTCTGTCAAATGATACATGCCTCCCTCTCCTCACCTCTTCACCCAGGAGAAATGAGTATGTGGGTGTTTTAATAAGCTCCTGAGAACAGCAGTTCTCTGTCTTAGATGCACCTGAAAATTCCCGGGGGAGCTTTAAAAAAAATTCCTGGTGTCCAGGTTCTAGTCCAAATCAGCTCAATGAGAAGCTCTGTGGTTGGGAGCCAGATGGTTGGATTTTTAAAGCTCCCCAGAACATTGATTCCAGTGTCCTTCCAAGGTTGAGAACCACTTTCCAAATCATTCTCAAGAACATCAGAATCTCCTAGAGGGCCTGTGACACCCCAGGTTGCTGGGTCCCACCTCCAGAGCTTCTGATTCAGTAGGTCTGGAGTGGAGCCAAGAATTTGCATTCATACAAGTTCCTAGGTGCTGCCGATGGCTTCTGGACCATAATATAAGGACCACTACTCCAAAGCCACATTAACCAAATGCAAGCGCATGTTAGGGAGCTATTCATAGCAGCCCATGGAGCTGGTGCCCTTGACTCCCCCTGTACCAGGTATTGGATTGGGCAGTGACTCTTAGTGAAATGACTGCTTTAGATGGGACATACATTCTCTGAGTTGACATGGGCCCCACCACTCTCTCGTCACCTGGTTGCTTACACATTTGTATAATGAGGTTGTTGAAGGCCTCTGACTTTGTAACCCCCAACATGGACCAGTGTCCCAAAGATCCTTACAAGTAGCCTCTAGGAATCTTCAGATTCTGCTGTTGATCCCTCTCCATATATAATAGGAATCTATTAATAAGAATCAATAGATTGGATGAAAACAGGGAAGATAGTCTATCAAAACTGACCTAAGACGGAGACATGGTGAATACCCTGAGGACAGAAAATAACTGCGACAAGGTGTTGGCACTGATACTGATGGGCTTCACACCCGGCACTCCAAATGCAAAATTCCAATTATCTGCCCGACCACCCATCAAAACAAGTGACGAGGTACCTGTTACGGTTCTCATCCTATGGATGAGGTCAGAACTTGCAACTTGGGAAAGACAATGGCTAATAAGTGGCAGAGTCACCACTTCAATTCTGTAGCTTTTTTCCTCTTTAGGTTCAAAAGGTCTTTGGTGACTAGGAATACGGGGTCCATTAGCAAGAAGAAATTTAATCAGAGAAATATAAAGTCCCTTAAAAAAGATTTTAAATCTTTTAAAGATTTTCCATTTAAATAGCATTCCTGAAATGAAAAAAAGTATGGAAATGGAGAACACATTAGTGGTTGTCAGGCATCAGAGAGAGTGAGAGTGAGGAAGTGGGGAGAGGTATGGGGTGTGTGTCTATATAAAGGCTACATGAGGGAACCTTGTGGTGATAGAGCTGCTCTTTATCTTGACTGCGTCAATGTTGATATCATGGTTGTGATATTGCAATATTGCACTATTTTACCG
>NW_016872563.1:0-418 GCF_001698545.2 Rhinopithecus bieti
CAGAAGATAAAATAAACTGTAAGTCAAGAACAATTTTTTTAAAAGATAAGGAAGGCCATCACATAATCATAAAGAGATCCATCCAAGAAGAGAATAGAACAATTCTAAATATATATGCACTAAGCACTGGAGCTCCTAGATTCATAAAACAGGTATTACTATATCTAGCAAGAGAGATAGACTCCAATACAATAAGAGAAGGGGACTTCAACATCCCGACCTCAGCATGAGACAGATTATCCACACAGAAAATCAAGAAAGAAACATTGAATTTAATCTGAATTTTACACCAAATAAAGCTAACAGATATTTACAGAGCATTCTATCTAACACTACAGAATATACACTCTTTTCATGAACACATAGGACATTTTCCAGGAGAGAGCCTATGTTAAGCCACAAAACAAGTCTCAACGAA
>NW_016872564.1:0-705 GCF_001698545.2 Rhinopithecus bieti
GACCAACATGGAGAAACCCCATCTCTGCTAAAATTACAAAAATTATCCAGACGTGGTGGCGGGCGCCGGTAATCCCAGCTACTTGGGAGGCTGAGGCAGGAGAATCGCTTGAACCCACGAGGTGGACGTTGCAGTGAGCTGAGACCATGCCATTGCACTCCAGCCTGGGCAACAAGAGCAAATCTCCATCTCAAAAAAAAAAAAAAAAAAAAATCCCCAGATTTTGTGAAATGTCATCTTGGGGCAATATCTCCCTAGATTGAGAACCACTGCTTTAAATAAAAGCAAAATCTTACACCGGGTGCAGTGGCTCACGCCTGTAATCCCAGCACTTTGGGAGGCCGAGGTAGGTGGATCATTTGAGGTCAGGAGTTCGAGACCAGCCAGACCAACATGGTGAAACCCCGACTGTACTGAAAATACAAAATTAGCTGGGTATGGTGGCACGCGACTGTAATCCCAGCGACTTGGGAGGCTGAGGCAGGAGAATCACTTGAACCTGGGAGGCGGAGGTTGCAGTGAGCCTAGATCACGCCATTGTGCCCAGCCTGGGCAACAAAAGTGAATCTCCATCTCAAAAAACAAAAAAAAGCAAAATCTTAGACTTGTCCATTTTGGGCCATTGCCTGAAATCTTGGACAAAGGCCTAATTGACCCAGTTAAAATACCAGTATCTGAGCCCCACTGTTAGGCTGAGGCAAACTG
>NW_016872565.1:0-521 GCF_001698545.2 Rhinopithecus bieti
GAGAGCCATGAGGCTTATGGTGACAAAGAAAATATCCTCAGACAAAAACTACAAAGAAGTTTTGGTAGTAACTTCTTTGTGATGTGTCAATTCATCTCATAGAGTTACATTTACGTTTCATGGAGCAGTCGATTAACACTGTCTTTGAGGAACCTGAGAAGTGCTACCTTGTGTCGCATTGAGGCCTACACTGTTATAGGAATTATCCTCAATTAAAAACGTGAAAGAAGCTTTGTGACAAACTTCTTTTTGATATGTGAATTCAACTCACAGAGTAACAACTTAATGTTCATGAAGCAGTTGGCTAACAGTGTATTCGTGGAATCAGCAAAGTGATATTTGGGAGCGCATTGAGGCCTATGGTGGAAACAGGAATATCCTCAGATCATAACTAGAAAGAAGCTTTCTCAGAAGTTGCTTTCTGATGTGTGAATTCATAACACAGAGATTCAGTTTTCCCTTCTTGCTGTATGTTCCTAACACTGTTGTCGTGGCTTCTGCCAAGTGATATTTGGGAGCTC
>NW_016872565.1:3749-6866 GCF_001698545.2 Rhinopithecus bieti
TGGTGAAAAGGGAAATATCCTCCGATAATAACTAGAAAGAAGCTTTCTCAGAAGTTGCTTTCTGTTGTGTGAATTCATAACACAGAGATTCACTTTTCCCTTCTTGCAGCAGCTTCCTAAAACTGTTGTCATGGATTCTGCCAAGTGATATTTGGGAGCTCATTGAGGGCTATGGTGAAAAAGGAAATATCCTCAGAGAAAAACTGGGAAGAAGTGTTCTGAGAAACTGCCTTGTGACATGTGGATGCAACTTACAGAGTTACACTTTCCTTTTCATTGATCCGTTGCTAAAACTCTTTTCTTGAAATCTGCATTAGGATATCTCTTAGCGCAATGAAGCTGACGGTGACAAAGGAAATATCCTCAGAGAAAAACTAGAAAGCAGCTTTCTGAGAAACTTCTTTGTGACTTGTGAATTCGCCTCACCGAATTACAACTTTGTCTTCATGATACATGTTGCTAACACTGTTGTCGTGGAATCTGCAAAGTGATATTTGGGAGCTCATTGAGGGCTAAGGTGAAAAAGAAAATATCCTCAGATTAAAACTGGAAAGAAGCGTTCTGAGAAACTGCATTATGATGTTTGATTGCAACTCACAGAGTTACATTTTTCTCTTCAGATATTAGTTTGCTCACACAATTTTCTTGAAATCTGCAAATGGATACTTCTGAGAGCGATAAGGCTTACGGTGACAAAGAAATATCCTCAGACAAAAACTACAAAGAAGCTTTCTTAGAAACTTCATTGTGATGTGTCAATACATCTCACAGAGTTACACTTACGTTTCATGGATCAGTCGATTAACAGTTTCTTTGAGGATCCTGAGAAGGGCTACCTATGATTGCACAGAGGCCTATGCTGTTACAGGAAATATCCTCAATTAAAAACGTGAAAGAAGCTTTGTGACAAACTTCTTTGTGATATGTGAATTCATCTCACAGAGTAACAACTTAGTCTTCATGAAGCAGATTGCTACCAGTGTTTTCGTGTCATCTGTAAAGTGATATTTGGGAGTGCATTGAGGCCTATGGTGAAAACGGAAATATCCTCAGATAATAACTAATAAGAAGCTTTCTCAGAAGTTGCTTTTTTTTATTTTATTTTATTTTTTTTTATTTTACTTTAAGTTCTAGTGTACATGTGCATAACGTGCAGGTTTGTTACATATGTATACTTGTGCCATGTTGGTGTGCTTTCTGATGTGTGAATTCATGACACGGAGATTCACTTTTCCCTTCTTGTAGCAGTTTCCTAACACTGTTGTCTTGGATTCACCCAAGTGATATTTGAGAGCTCATTGAGGGCTATGATGAAAAAGGAAATATCCTCAATTAAAAACTGGAAAGAAGCGTTCTGAATAACTGCATTGTGATTGTGTATGCAACTCATAGAGTTACACTTTCCTTTTCATTGATCCGTTTGTTAATGCTATTGTCTTGAAATCTGCATTAGGTTATTTCTTTGCACAATGAAGCTGACGGTGACAAAGGAAATATCCTCAAATAAAAACTAGAAAGTAACTTTCTGAGAAACTTCTGTGTGACATGTGAATTCATCTCACCGAGTTACAACTTTGTCTTCAAGAAGCAGTTTGCTAACACTGTTGTCATGGAATCTGCAAGGTGATATTTGGGAGCACATTGAGGTCCATGGTGAAAAGAGAAGTATCCTCAGGTAAAACTAGAAAGCTTTCTGAGAAATTACCTTCTAATATATGAATTCATCACACAGAGATTCACATTTCCCTTCTTGTAGCAGTGTGCGAAAACTGTTTTCGTGGATTCTGCAAAGTGATATTTGGAAGCTCATTGAGGGCTATGGTGAAAAGGAAATATCCTCCGAGAAAACCGGAATGAAACTTTCTGAGTAACTGCTTTGTTATGTGTGAATTCATTTCAAAGTGTTACACCACTCTTTCATGGTGTAGTGTGCCAGCACTGACTATGTGGAAGCTCCGAAGTGATGTCTTGGATATCGTTGAATCCCATGGTGAATCATGAAATATCTTCAGACCAATCTGCAGAGAAACCTTCTCAGAAACTTCTTTGTTGTGGGTGAATTCAATTCATAGTGTTAGATGATTGTTTTCATTCAGAAGCTTGCTAACAGTGTTTTGCAGAAACTGCAATAAGACACACGGTGGCGCTCCGAGACCACAAATAACCTCAGCTCACACGAAAACCCTTTCTGAGGAACTGCCCTGTGATGTGTGAATTCAAGTCAGTGATTTACTCTGGCATTTAGTGGAGCCATTGGCTAGCGCTGTTTTGTGGAATCTGAGAACAGATATTTCGGATCCCTTTGAAGACTATAGGGCCAAAGGAAATATCCTCCTTTAAAAGGAGAAAGGAACTTTCTGAGAAACTTTAATGTGATCTGTGAATGCATCTCACAGAGTTACATCTTTCTCCTCATGACGCCTTTCACTAATACTGTTCCCTTGGAATTTGTGAAGTGATATTTGGGAGCCCAGTGAGGGTTACAGTGAGAAAGGAAATCTCCTCAGATAAAACTAGAAGGAAGCGTTCTGAGAAACTGCATTGTGACTTGTGAATGCAACTCACAGAGCTACACTTTCCTTTTCATTGATCCGTTTGCTAACACTCTTTTCTTGAAATCTGCATTGGGATATTTCTTAGTGCAATGAAGCTGACGGAGACTAAGGAAATATCCTCAAATAAAACTAGAAATAGCTTTCTGAGTAACTTCTTTGTGATATGTGAATTCGTCTCACCGAGTTACAGCTTTGTCTTCACGAAGCAGTTTGCTAACACTGTTGTGGTGGAATCTGCAAAGTGATAATGGGGAGTGCTTTGAGGAAAATGGTGAAAATGGAAATATCCTCAGATAAAACTAGAAATAAGCTTTTCGAGAAATTGCTTTCTTATGTGTGAATTCATCACAAAGAGATTCACCTTTCCCTTCTCATACCTGTTTGCTAAGATTGTTTTCGTGGAATCTGCAAAGTGATATTTGGGAGTGCATTGAGGCCTATGGTGAAAAGAAATATCCTCAGATAATAACTAGAAAGAAGCTTCCTCAGAAGTTGCTTTCTGTTGCGTGAATTCATAACACAGAGATTCACTTTTCCCTTTCTGTAGCAGTTTGCTAACACT
>NW_016872565.1:8191-12632 GCF_001698545.2 Rhinopithecus bieti
GGAAACAGGTACCAAGTGATATTCGGGAGCATGTTGATGCCGATGATGAAAAGGGAAATAGCCTCAGACAAAACCTGGAAAGAAGCATTCTAGGAAACTACTCTGTGATATGTGTAATCATCTCACAGAGATAAAGGTTTCCTTACATTACACAGCTTGAAAACTGTCATGGATGGATCCACGAAGGGAATTTTGGGAGCACACTCAGGACTGTGGTGAAAAAGCAAATATCTTCAGATAAAAACTGGAAATAAGCTTTCTGTGAATTTGCTTTTTTCTTTGTTTATGCTTCTCACATAGGTGAAGCTTTCTTTAAATTACGCAGCTTGGAAACTTCCTCGTGGATGGATCCACGAAGGGACATTTGGGATCACATTCGGGCCTATGGTCAAATAGGAAATATAGTCAGATAAAAACTGCAGAGAAGCTTTCTGAGAAACTGCTTGGTGATGTGTGCATTCCACTCAGGGAGTTTTAATGTTCTTCTCATAGGCACAGTTTGAACACTGTTCCTGTAAAACCAAAAGAGTGCTGTTCTGAGCATATTGAAGACAATGGCAAAAACTGAAATGTCATCCAATAAAAAGCAGAAAGAAGCACTCGAAGAAACTGCTCTCTGACATGCCCATTCTCTTCACAGGGTTAAAGCTTACTCTACATTTCCGAGTTTGAAAGTCGGCCTCTGAGGTTTCTGCGAAGGGATAGTAAGCGGTAACCGGAGGCCTGTGTCGAGCAAGGAAATACCTCCCTTTGAAAATTGGAGAGAAGCTTTCTGCCCAAGTCTTTTGTGATGTTTGTGTTCATCTCAAAGAGTTAAATCATTCTTTGGATTGAGCAGTTTGAAATCACTGTTTCTGTGGAATCTTAGAAAGAACATTTGGAGACACTCTTTAGAATACCCTGAAAAAGAAATAACCTTAGAGAGAAATCAGAAGGAAGCTTTCTGTGGACCTGCTCTGTGTCACGTGAATACGCTCACACAATTAAGCTCCTCTTTTCATTGAGAAGTATCATAGAACTGTTTTTGTTTAGACTGAGAAGGGATATTCAGGAGCAATTTGAGGGTTACAGTGAGAAAAGAAACGTCTTCAGATAGAAACTGGAGAGAAGTTCTCTGAGGAACTGCTTTGTGACGTGTGCATTCCACTCACAGAAATATACCTTTCTTCTCCTAAAGGATTCCGGAATCCCTTTTGGTAAAAAAGCTACCAAGAGACATTCGGGAGTATAGGGACGGCTATGGTGAAAAAGGAAATATCCTCAGACAAAAACTGGAAAAAAATTTCAGTGAAACTGCTTCGTGTTAGATATATCTATTCATCTCGCATAGTTTAAACCTTTCTTATATTACACAGTTTGGAAACTCTGTCATGCACGGATCCGCAAAGGGACATTCAGGAGCACATTCTGTCCTTCGGTGAAAGAGGTGATATCATCAGATAAAAACTGGAGAAATGCTTTCTGAGAAACTACTTTGTGAGGTATGCATTCCACTCAGGGAGTTATAGCTCTTTTCTTACAAGGCAGGGTTTGAACACTGTTCCTGTGAAACGGAAAAAGTGATATTTCGGAGCACACTGAGGACTATGGCGAATACTGAAATATACTGAAATAAAATCGAGGAAGAATCATTCCAGGAATCTGCTCTCTGATATGTGCGTTCACTTCACAGAATTTATGCTTACTCTATGTTGCCCAGTTTCGAAATTCTGTTTTTGAAGAATCTGTGAAGGGATATTTAGTAACGCCCGGAGGCTTGTGGTGAGCAAGGAAACATCTTCTGATGAAACTTGCAGGGTAACTTTCTGAGCAACTGCTTTGCGATGTGTGTATTCACCTCCTAGGTTTAAACCGTTCTTTGGATTGAACAGATTGAAATCACTGTTTTTGTGGAATCTGCGAAAGGACATTTGGGAACGATCCTTAGAATATGGAGAGAGAAATATCCTCTGGAAAAATCCAGAAGGAAGCTTTCTGTGAAACTGATCTGTTTCCTCTTAATTCCTCTCACTCAGATTAGCCTCTTTTCATTGAGCAGTTTTCTACCCCTGTGTATGTTTACTGTGTGATGGGATATTCAGGAGCACTTTGAGGCTAACGGTGAAAAAGGAAATATGTTCAGACCGAAACTGGAGAGAAGCTTTCCGAGGAACTGCTTTGTGACGTGTGCATTCCAAGAACAGTGTTATACCTCTCTTCTCATACAGCATCGGGAAACCCTATTGGAGAAACAGGTACCAAATGATATTCGGGAGCGTGTTGATGCTGATGGCGAAAAGGGAAATAGCCTCTCCAAAAACTGGAAAGAAGCTTTCTAGGAAACTACTCTGTGATATGCATAATCATCTCACTTAGATAAAGCTTTCTTTACCTTACACAGCTTGGAAACTGTCATGGACGTATCCACAAAGGGACCTTCGGGAGAACATTCAGGACTATGGTGAAAAAAGAAATATCTTCAGTAAAAACTGGAAAAAAGCTTTCTTTGAATGTGCTTTTTGCTATGTTTATTCATCTCACATAGATGAAACTCTCCTTACATAACGCAGCTTGGAAACTCTCTCGTGGATGGAAGGGCGAAGGGATATTTGGGATGACATTCCATCCTATGTTTAAATAGAAAATATAGTCAGATAAAAACTGCAGAGAAGCTTTCTGAGAAACTGCTTGGTGATGTGTTCATTCCACTCAGAGAGTTAGAAATTGGTTCTTGTAAGGCACAGTTTGAACACTGTTCCTGTAAAATCAAAAGAGTGATATTCTTAGCACCCTGAAGACTATGGCAAAAAATGAAATGTCGTCCAATAGAGAACAGAAAGAAGCACTCGAAGAAACTGCTTCTGATATCTCCATTCTTTTCACAGGGTTAAAGCTTGCTCTATATTTCCCAGTGTGAAAGTCGTTCTTTGCGGGTTCTGTGAAGTGATAGTAATTGGCAACCGCAGGTCTCTGTCGAGCAAGGAAATGTCCTCCATGGAAAATCGGAGAGAGTCTTTCTGCACAACTCTTTTGTGAGGTTTGTTTTCATCTCATAGAGTTAAATCATTCTTTGTATTGAGCAGTTTTAAATCACTGTTTCTGTGGAATCTGAGAAGAGACATTTGGAAACGCACTTTAGAATATCCTGAAAAAGAAATAACCTCAGAGGGAAACCACAAGGAAGCGTTCTGTGACACTGCTCTGTGTCACGTGAATTCCGCTCAGTTAAGCTTCTCTTTTTATTGAGGAGTATCATACCACCGATTTTGTTTTGTCTGCGAAGGGATATTCTGGAGTGCTTTCAGGCTTACAGTAAGAAAGGAAACGTCTTTAGATAGAAACTGGAGAGAAGCTTTCTGAGGAGCTGCTTTGTGACGTGTGCTTTCCACTCACAGAAATACACCTTTCTTCTCCTAGAGGATTCCGGAATCCCTTTTGGAGAAAAAGCTACAAAAGAGATTCTAGAGTAGAGGCACAGTTATGGTTAAAAAGGAAATATCCTTAGAGAAAAACAGGGACGAAGATTTCTGTGAAACTGCTTTGTGTTAGATATATTTAATAATATTGCATAGTTAAAACTTTTCTTATATTACGCAGTTTGGAAAATCCGTCATGCACAGATCCGCAAAGGGATATTCAGGAGCACATTCAGGCCAACGGTGAAAGAGGAGACATCTTCAGATAAAACTGGCTAGACACTTTCTGAAAACTACATTGTGATATACGCATTCCACTCAGTGAGTTTTACCTCTTTTCTCACAAGGCAGCGTTTGAACACTGTTCCTGTGAAACTGAAAAGTGATATTTCGGAACGCATTGAGGACGATGGCGAATAGTGAAATATACTGAAATAAAATCGTGGAAGAAGCATTCCAGATTCTGCTCTCTGATATGTGCATTAATTGCACAGAGTTAATGTTTACTCCACGTTGCCCAGTTTCAAAATTCTGTCTTTGAAGTATCTGTGAAGGGATAGTTACTGATGCCTGGAGGCTTGTGTTTAGCAAGAAAGCGTCTTCCGATGCAACTAGCAGAGAAAGGTTCTGAGCAACTGCTTTGCGAAGTATATTCGTCTCATAGAGTTAAACCATTTTTTTGACTTAGCAGCTTGAAATCACTGTTTTTGTGGAATCTGAGGAAGGACATTTTGGAACCATCCTTAGATTATGGAGAAAGAAATATCCTCAGGAAAATCCAGTAGGAAGCTTTCTGTGAATCTGCTCTGTGTCGTCTTAATTCCTCTCGCTCAGTTAAGCCTCCCTTTTCATTGAGCAGTTTTCTAGCCCTGTGTATGTTTAGCGTGTGATGGGATATTCGGGAGCACTTTGAGGTTTATGGTGAAAAAGGAAATATGATCAGACCGAAACTGGAGAGAAGCTTTCCGAGGAACTGTTTTGTGATGAGTGCATTCCAGGCACAGTGTTCTACCTCTCTTCCCATACAGCGTTGGGGAAACCCTTTT
>NW_016872566.1:0-345 GCF_001698545.2 Rhinopithecus bieti
AGTTTAAATCTGAGGATATTTCTTTTTTCACCATCGGCTTCAATGCAATCCAAAATATACCTTCTCTCATACCCCAAAAACAGTACTACCAAACTGATCCAGGAAAAGATTCGTGTAACTCTGTGAGACGAATTGACGCATCACAAAGCGATTTCACAGAAAGCTTCTTTCTACTTTTTCTACGAGGAAATTTCCTCTGTTACCATGAGCTTCAATATGCTCCGAAATATCCCTTTGCAGATTCTAAGAAAGCAGTGTTAGCAAACTGCTCACTGAGAAGATCCGTGTAACACTGTGAGATGAATTCACACATCACAAAGCAGTTTCTCAGAAAACTTCTTTCTC
>NW_016872567.1:0-619 GCF_001698545.2 Rhinopithecus bieti
AGTGAATACCGGCTGGCTAATGTGAGTTCATCAGAAACTCCACTGCTTCTCTCTACTTTCTCCCTTACAGGTGCCCACAAGATGTAGCTCTTGATGGCCATGTATTTTGGGTTTGTGGTATTCCTTGCCACCTATTTAAGTTGGAAATATTTTACATGTATTGTTATTTTTGCCTTCTAGGTGCTCTAATTTTACGTGAGAATTTTGGAAGATCCAAAATTGTGCTGCCCCTTTTCCTCTCTTTTCCTCAATTGCACATACAGATATTCCCATATATTTACTGCTAAAGTGCTTATCTAATTAACAATGTTTAAACATGAATAGGTAAAGGATAAGTAAATTAATTATTTTTGTCCTGTAAGGTGTGTTTTTAACCCCTACATGACACAGGAATCTCATAGAAAGCAAATAAGAATACTTCTGTTTTATTTTGAAAATGTCTATAAAAGGAAACAGATCTGCAAAGTTTTAGCAAAGCCAAAGGAATGCGAAATCTTCATATAGCACCATGAGCTGGTAGTTTTGTTTTTCAGTAATATGTTATTTGAATTGATATTGAATAAAAGTATGATGTATTTCATTATCTCTGAATATTTAGTAGTCATCAGCTAGAACAAAA
>NW_016872568.1:0-623 GCF_001698545.2 Rhinopithecus bieti
GGTGAATACCGGCTGGCTAACGTGAGTTCATCAGAAACTCCACTGCTTCTCTCTACTTTCTCCCTTACAGGTGCCTACAAGATACAGATCCTGATGGCAGTGTATTTTGGGTTTGTGGTATTCCTTGCCACCTAATAAAGTTGGAAATATTTTACATGTATTGTTATTTTTGCCTTCTAGGTGCGCTGTCTAATTTTAGGTGAGAATTTTGGAAGATCCAAAATTGTGCTGCCCCTTTTTCCTCTCTTTTCCTCAATTGCACATACAGATATTCCCATATGTTTACTGCTAAAGTGCTTATCTAATTAACAATGTTTAAACATGAATAGGTAAAGGATAAGTAAATTAATTATTTTTGTCCTGTAAGGTGTGTTTTTAACCCCTACATGACACAGGAATCTCATAGAAAGCAAATAAGAATACTTCTGTTTTATTTTGAAAATGCCTATAAACGGAAATAGATCTGCAAAGTTTTAGCAAAGCCAAAGGAATGCGAAATCTTCATATAGCACCATGAGCTGATAGTTTTTTCAGTAATACGTTATTTGAATTGATACTGAATAAAAGTATGATGTGTTTCATTATCTCTGAATATTTAGTAGTAGTCATCAGCTAGAACGAAA
>NW_016872569.1:0-732 GCF_001698545.2 Rhinopithecus bieti
AGACACCATAAAACAGTGATGCCAAAGTGCTCCCTCAACAGAAAAGTTTAACTCTATGAGTTTAATGCAAAATTCATAAAGGAGTTTCTCGGAAAGCTTCTTTTAAGTTTTACCTAAAGATATTTCATTTTCACCTTTGGACTATATGCGATCCCGAATATCCCTTTGCACATTTCATAAAAACAGTATTGCCAAACTGCTCAAAGAAAAGAAAGGTGTAAGTCTGTAAGATGAATTTACCCATCACAAAGCAGTTTCTCAGGAAGCATCTTTCTCATATTTTTCTGAGGATATTTCCTTTGTCATCATAAGTTTCAATACACTCTGTATTATCCCATTGTAGATTCCAAGAAAACAGTGTTAGCAAACAGGTCAATGAAAAGACCAGTGTTACACTGTGAGATGAATTCACACATCACAAAGCAGTTTCTCAGAAAGCTTCATTCTAGTTTTTATCTGAGGATATTGCCTTTTTCACAATAGGCCTCAATGTGCTATCATATATCCCTTTGCCGATTCCACAAAAGCACTGTTAACCAAATGCTCAATGAAAAGAAATGTGTAAGTCTATGAGATGAATTCACACATCACATAGAAGTTTCTCAGAAAATTTCTTTCTAGTTTTTATCTGAGGGTATTTCCTTTGACACCATAGGCTTCAAAGTGATACAAAATATCCCTTATCAGATTAACCAAAACAGTGCTACCAAACTGCTCATTGAAAAGAAAGCT
>NW_016872570.1:0-736 GCF_001698545.2 Rhinopithecus bieti
ACCAATATGGCGGCGCCCATCTTTCGGTCCTTTTCCTGGGGCCGTTGGTCTGGTACCCTAAAACTCTCAGTATTCTTGCCCTTGGGGCTGCGTAAGGCCCACTCGGGCCCTCAGGGGTTACTGGCAGCGCAGAAGGCTCGAGGTCTGTTCAAGGACTTCTTCCCAGAGACGGGGACGAAAATAGAGCTCCCAGAGCTCTTCGACCGTGGCACGGCGAGTTTTCCCCAAACCATTTACTGTGGCTTCGACCCCACGGCGGACACGCTTCATGTGGGCCATCTTTTTGCGCTGCTGGGCCTGTTTCATTTGCAGCGAGCGGGCCACAACGTGATCGCGCTGGTGGGAGGCGCCACGGCGCGCCTGGGAGACCCGAGCGGCCGTACCAAGTAACGCGAGGCGCTGGAGACAGAGCGCGTGCGAGCCAACGCGCGCGCCCTGCGCCTAGGGCTTGAGGCTCTGGTGGCTAATCACCAGCAGCTTTTCACTGATGGGCGCTCCTGGGGCAGCTTCACTGTGCTGGACAACTCGGCCTGGTACCAGAAGCAGCACCTGGTGGACTTCCTGGCGGCAGTTGGGGTCACTTCCGCATGGGGACGCTGCTGAGCCGGCAGAGCGTGCAGCTGCGGCTCAAGAGCGCGGAGGGCATGAGCTTGGCCGAATTATTTTACCAGGTGCTCCAGGCCTATGACTTCTATTACCTCTTCCAGCGTTATGGATGCAGGGTCCAGCTGGGCGG
>NW_016872571.1:0-766 GCF_001698545.2 Rhinopithecus bieti
GAGACGGAGTCTCGCTCTGTCGCCCAGGCTGGAGTGCAGTGGCTGGATCTCAGCTCACTGCAAGCTCTGCCTCCCGGGTTTATGCCATTCTCCTGCCTCAGCCTCCCGAGTAGCTGGGACTACAGGCACCCGCCACCTCGCCCGGCTAGTTTTTTGTATTTTTTTAGTAGAGACGGGGTTTCACCATGTTAGCCAGGATGGTCTCGATCTCCTGACCTCGTGATCCGCCCATCTTGGCCTCCCAAAGTGCTGGGATTACAGGCTTGAGCCACCGCGCCTGGCCGATCTTCTCCTTTTTTAAGGCTGAGTAATATTCCATTGTGTGTGTGTGCACACATGTATGTACATGCACACAGACATTTATTTATACACACACACTATAGTTTCTTTATCCTTTCATCTGTTAGTGGACCATACATTGTTTTCATATCTTGGCTATTGTGAATAATGCTTCAAGGAACATGTGAGTGCCAATATCTTTACTAGGTGGTGATTTCTTCCCTTTGGGCATATCCTCAGCAGTGGGATTGCTGGGTTATATGGTAGTTTTATTTTTCTTTACGGATCTCCTTCCTGTTATACCAATGTACATATCCACCAATACTGTACAAGAATTACCTTTTCTCCATACTCTCACCAGTACTTACTAATACTTATTAAAATGTTAGGAAACCTTATTTGAAATAAAACATTTTAGCAAAGACTGGAAAGATCATAATGTATATGATTAATTATATATTACTTCATATAATAATATATACTATAT
>NW_016872572.1:0-1795 GCF_001698545.2 Rhinopithecus bieti
GCTGCCATCATAGCCTCTAACTCCTGGACATCTCCCCTTGGCTGCCATCATAGCCTCTAACTCCTGGACATCTCCCCTTGGCTGCTCACCTCAGCGGCCTTTCTCAGAGGAAGGCTCAGAATTTCGAAGGTTGGCTTCACCCCTTCATAGACAATCCAGGAGGGACAAATGGAGCCTTTGGGGTGCAGGGAGCTGGATAAGTTAATTGCACATGAACATAGAAGCTTTGAGCTCTGCCCCCACCGGGACCTGAGAATACTTCCCCTCCTGTTTCCCAGACCTCAATTTCACCTTCAGCTGAGTATTTTGAAAATAGCCATAGGATCCAGGCTGGTGGACCACTCAAGGCAGTTAGGATGGAGGAGCTGGCATTCCTCCAGCCTTGGAATCTCGATGAAGTTGCCTTCCCATATGCACAGGAGTGACTTCGTCCCGGGCCTGGGGCTGCGGCATGTCCCTGTGGAGGGGTCAGTTTGGTGCCCTTTGGTCCTCACTTTCTGCATCATACACTAGCAAATCACTGGCTCTTGGTAACAAGTTGATATTCAATTGCAGGGGAAGTAAGGAAGAAATGAATCCAAAACATCAAATTTGTTCAACAAGGCAGTTTTGTTTTATTGTCTCAAATACCAGTTTGACCTAGGCTGAAAAAATAATTTGAAAAACTCAAGCTGGAAATGTACGTGTCCAGTGCCCCATCACGTGGGAAGTGTGTGCTATCATCTCAGACCTGGTAGGACGCGACCAAACGGAGGCAGCGGGGAAGGAGCCAGGTGGGGAAGTGATGCAGGACCTGGCACTCAGGGCTAGCATGGGTCTGGGATCAGCAGCCTCCCTCGTCACCCCTAACAACGTCTTCCTCATATTCCGACAGATGAAGCATCAGATGAATCGATGACCTGAGACAACCCTAAGGGACGCCCACCCGTGCTGTCTTTATCTGAAAACCTCTACTGCCTCTATTCTCCCCTACACACAAAACGTGGTGAAATAAATGCCACTATATAATCATATGCACCTGTATAAAATATGTGTATATTATATGAATATGTGCGTATATATTTATACCCATGTGTGCGTGTATAGGCACCTGCAGAGTTTCATAGTTACATTAATCTAAGATTAATTTAATTTTCATTTCTAAAAACACAAAAATTAGGCCAGGCATGGTGGCTTACTCCTGTAATCCCAGAACTTTGGGAGGCCGAGGTGGGTGGATCACAAGGTCAGGAGTTCAAGACCAGCCTGGCCAAGATGGTGGAACTCCGTCTCTACAAAAATACAAAAAAAATAGCCTGGTGTGGTAGCGGGTACCTGTAATCTCAGGTACTCAGGAGCCTGAGGCAGAGAATTGCTTGAACCTGGGAGGCAGAGGTTGCAGGGAGCAGAGATCATGCCACTACACTGTAGCCTGGGCAAGAGCAAGACTCCATTTCAAAAAAAAAACAACGAAAATTAGAGTATTTATTCCAAGGTAATGACAGATTCCCATTTAGTTCCAAGTGTTGCTAGAGACCCTCTGTACCTTCCACCTGGCTTCCCCCGTGGTAGGACATTGCTTAGCTTCAGTGCATCCACACCAGATCCTCCTCTCTGCAGCATAGTGAGAGGACTTCTCACCGTGATGTGCAGGTCTAGGTTTCTCTCAGGCCAGCCCAGTCCCACTGGGGTGAGGGTGCAGGAAATTGCTTTTGGAACAATCCACGGAATCTATTCAGATTGGACCAGTTTTACATGCACGTGTAGGTGTGTGTTTCCAGTGTGTGTTTGTGTGTGTGTGTATATGTCATGTGGT
>NW_016872573.1:0-2143 GCF_001698545.2 Rhinopithecus bieti
GGCGGAGAAGGGGGGGTGAGGGGAGGGAACAGGAGGCGGGAGGAAAAGAAAGGCATGATCCAGGAGAAAATATTTTGAACAAATAGGATGGAGCAATCCTTTATTTTACACACTTTGACAAGGAGGTTTTCTGTAAACAACCTTTCCAGTGGAGAACAGAGAACAGGAAAATCAGCCTCCAGACATCAGCAGCTGCTCCGCTCAGGGCCGAGGCTCCTCCTTGCCAATGTGGTGAGGTGGAGGGGTGTACTTCCCTTCCTTTATCAGCTTATCCCGCTGCCTCCTGATGGTACCCACACGTTTCATCTGTCAAAGGAAACGGCAATTAAACTGAGGGAGGAGATATGTGCCATAAAGTGAGAACTGGCAAAACTGACATCAATTTTGGTTTCATTTTTAAACTACAGAAGGCCTTTCATCTTACAGGGCCTCTGAAATGAAGTCTGCCTTCAAAGAATGAACATGAAATCACTTCCCAAGCTTTCAAACAAATTTTTAGTATACATAACCTCTCTGAAAACTAACAACTAAAATGTTCTTAATATATATAGCAATACGGATATTTGCAAAAACCTTTAAGAGGCACATTTGTGTACACTAAAATCTTTTAAAATATTAAAAGTTTAATCCCAGCACTTTGGGACTGAGGCGGGTGGATCACTGAGGTCAGGAGTTTGAGACCAGACTGGCCAACATTGTGAAACCCTGTCTTTACTAAAAATACAAAAATTAGCTGGGGATCATGGTGCACATCTGTAATCCCAGCTACTGGGGAGGCTGAGGCAGGAGAAGCACTTGAACTTGGGAGGCTGAGGTTGCAGTGAGCCAAGACTGCACTGTTGCACTCCAACTTGGGTGACAGAGCGAGATTTTGTCTCAATAAGTAAATAAATAAATAAAAGCTGGGCTGGGCATGGTGGCTCATGCCTGTAATCCCAGCACTTTGGGAGGCCAAGGCGGGCAGATCACGAGGTCAGGAGTTCGAGACCAGCCTGGTCAATATGGTGAACCCCTGTCTCTACTAAAATACAAAATTAGCCAGTCGTGGGGCACACGCCTGTGGTCCCAGCTACTTGGGAGGCTGAGGCAGGAAAATCGCTTGAACCTGGGAGGTGGAGGTTGTGGTGAGTCAAGATCATGGTACTGCACTCCAGCCTGGGCGACAGAGTGAAACTCTATCACAAAAAATAAATAAATAAAATAAAATAAAATAAATAAATGAATAAAAGTTAAGACAACCTCAGCACTTACATATTCTATGTGGAAGTGGCACTGCTGCTGGTGACTATGCAGTGGGTATGAATGAAGCAGAAATAGCCAATATGAGGTCTCTTTTCTCCATATGGAAGTAAAGGCCTGATTCTTACTCAGCCACTAGTCACCGCTGAGTCCTGAATTCTGTCTCTTCTACTCAGATAGGGCATTGGTTGCTTCTCAACAAATCAAAGCTATGTTACACCAAAGGCACAACAATGAACTGGTCCCTGGGTTCTGTGACACAGAAAATTTACTAATTCTGATCACACTATTCCTCTGCTCAAAACCCTCCAATGGCTTTCTATGTTACTGAGACAAAAAGATGAATCCTTATCATGGCTTACAAGGCCTACTCTAGTGACTTCATCTCTTAATATTCCCCTAGCTCCCTCCAGTCGGCTCAGGGACCTTTGCACTTGCTGTTTTCTCTGCATGGAACATTCTTCCCTCATATCCATGTGGCTCGCTTTCTTTAATTCTCTGGTCTGTCTTCTTTTGCTGAGCTCTTCTCTGACTACCCTATTTAAAGTAGCATCCACCTAGCTCCTGCCCCTAGCACTTTCTATCCTTCTGTTTATTCTCCTCATAGTACTTATTATTACCTGTATTTTTACTTGTTATTTTTCTGCCCTTCCTCCCACTATAGCATAAGTTCCACCGAGTCAGAGATTTTTTTGCTGTTTTGCTTACTGTATTCCTAGTGCCTAGACTAGTTCCTGACATAAGTTTTTTAACAAATGACTAACTTTTCACAAAGATACGAAAAATTCGTATGTTCAGTTAAACATCTCACTAACCTTAAAGAAAGTGTTGATATAACTTCAATAGAAAAAAACCCTGATATAAACATTAAACATTTTAAAAGATTACTTTCTTACCATTTTTT
>NW_016872574.1:0-2207 GCF_001698545.2 Rhinopithecus bieti
TTATCTTTGTTGTATTGGCATAATCAGTGACTTGTACATTCAGCAATAGCATTTGAGCAAGTTTTATCAGCAAGCAATATTTTCAGTTCATAAGGTTTCAAAAATGTAAGGATTTAAACTTGCTGAATGTAAAGATTGAACCTCAAGTCACTGTAGCTTTAGTAATTGCTTATTGTATTAGTTTAGATGCTAGCACTGCATGTGCTGTGCATATTCTGATTTTATTAAAATAAAAAGTTGAACTGCACAGTCTCCTTTGTTGTTGTCAATTGTGGTTTATTTTCAGAGGTGAAAATAAAGTGCTCTTGCCTGAAAAATTGTAAAATGTTATTTTTTTGGTTGTCATCCAGTGCTGTTTTTTTGAGATGCCTCTTAGATACAGAATGACTCTCATAAGTATTTGCAATGAAAGATGAAGATGGTGTTAGCTTGAAATACAGTGAAATAGGATTTTTGTAATAGATGGAAATCTAAAAGGCCCTTACTGATGTACAGCATGTACTAGAAATTGGCTTATACTTTCAACAATTTTACATGGGTGAGAGTCTCGCCGTTCGTTGAAGTATCCGATATGAAGGATGGTTGAACAGTGAAAGAATGAGCACGATAAAAGTCAAGTGTGTCAGTAGTCCAAGTGATGGTAAGTATGTACTTAGGGAAGGAATCAAGGATGTATTTGGGCCAGGTGTGATGATGGCATGGTCCTATAGTGAGTGCTAGCTTACTTGGAACCTGAGGGGCAGGAGGATTGCTTGAACCCAGGAGTTCAAGTCCAGCCTGGACAACATATAGCAAGACCTTACCTCTAAAAAAAGAAAAAACAAGTAATAGACATTTATGCTTACCATACACAATGCTGCAATAGGCTGCCACCTCAATTGCGTAGGTGTTTGATTAGATTGTCGTACTAGCAGTTTGGTATGTTTCAACCTAAGGAATACATGTATTCAGCTTTTGTTTCACTGTAGTTGAAGGTTTGCAGTATGATTAAGAATTTTTTGCATTGTAAGGAAATACGGTTCCGGATGGTTAACCTTTTTCTGGTCATGAACTCAAGCCTAAGTTTTTGGAGCAGAATTTTGAGATATGGCCATGTGTATTTTGAAGATAGAAAAGATGATCATACTTGGGTCTCAATTTAGTCATACATGGAAAGGTTTAGGATGGCTCGATTGAATAGTCAATGGCTGAAAGTGACTCGTGGAGTGAAATTGGATGCTAAAGAAGAGTTCAAGTTCCCCTTTATGATGTGAATGATGGAGTGAACATGACAATCTGCTTTGGGGGAACTGCCAAAATTTGAGATTATTTCTAGTCTAGCATGGTTAGGATTATGGTGACACATCAGTACGTTTACATACTACATTAATCTGGTTTAATTTTAATTACACTTAAATGCAGTTGTCACTCCTGTGCACTGTTTGTGTTTTCTGGATTCTTGGCTGAATTTCAAGATTTTTAAAATGGCTTTGTAGGAGCTATGTCTAACCTTCATGCTTAAAATGTTTCCCTTGCTCCTATGCTCTAAGTGACCTGCTTGAATGGCCACAGGCTTGCTCTTTGGAGCGCAGTGACTAATACATTGTTGATAGGGCCTCACTACTCCCAGAATGCAGAGGTATCTACTTACTGTAGGTACAGGGCATTGAAAGTTACAAGACTAAGGCCGGGCGCGGTGGCTCAAGACTGTCATCCCAGCGCTTTGGGAGGCCGAGACGGGCGGATCACGGGGTCAGGAGATCGAGACCATCCTGGCTAACCCGGTGAAACCCCGTCTGTACTAAAAAATACAAAAAACTAGCCGGGCGAGGTGGCGGGCGCCTGTAGTCCCAGCTGCTCGGGAGGCCGAGGCAGGAGAGTGGCGTAAACCTGGGAGGCGGAGCTTGCAGTGAGCGGAGATCTGGCCACTGCACTCCAGCCTGGGTGACAGAGCAAGACTCCGTCTCAAAAAAAAAAAAAGTTATAAGACTATTTTTGGGTTTTGCTTTCTTCTGTTCTATTCTACTTTTAATACAATTATGGGTATATTTAAACCTGCTTTGCTTTATGTCTTCATTTCAGTTTATGATCTATTTTTCAGCATGTTTAGTGTCATTGTTTCCAATGTGGCTGTCCCTTCTATAATGACTACTCTTTAATTTCCTCTTTTGTTTTTTTTTGAGATGGAGTCTCGCTCTGTTGCCCAGGCTGGAGTGCAGTGGCACGAT
>NW_016872574.1:5973-8605 GCF_001698545.2 Rhinopithecus bieti
GCTAATGGCTAATTTTTGTATTTTTAGTAGAGATGGGTTTTCACCATGTTGACCAGGTTGGTCTCAAACTTCTGACCTCAGGTAATCCACCTGCCTTGGCCTCCCAAAGTGCTGGGATTACAGGTATGAGCCACCTCGCCTGGCCAGTATTTCTTTCTTTCTTTTTTTTTTTTGAGACGGAGTCTTGCTCTGTCGCCCAGGCTGGAGTGTAGTGGCACAATCTTGGCTCACTGCAACCTGTACCTCCTGAGTTCAAGCGATTCCCCTGCCTCAGCCTCCCAAGTAGCTTGGATTACAGGTGCGCACCACCACACCCAGATAATTTTTATATTTTTAGTAGAGACAGGGTTTCACCATGTGGGCCAGGCTGGTCTTGAACCCCTGACCTCAGGTGATCCATCCACCTCGGCCTCCCAAAGTGCTGGGATTATAAGCGTGAGTCACTGCGTCTGGCCTCAATTATTTTTATCTATATAGTAAGTCTTAAAGTTGGGTAGGAGTGATTCCTCTCACTTTATTATAGTTTTGCAAAAGTGATTTAGCTCTTCTAGTTCCTTTGCCTTTCCACATAAATTTTAGAATAAGCTTTTTTTCTATCTACAAAAAAACTTGCTGGGATTCTGATGGTAATGCTGCTAAACCTATAGATCAGTTTTGAGGAGAATCGACATCTTTACTATGTTGGGTTCAAAACTTTTTGTTTTTTATTTATTTTTATTTTTTTGAGACAGTGTCCAGTCTTGCTCTGTCACTGGGCTCAAGCAATCCTCCTGCATTAGCCTCCTGCATAGCTGGGACTACAGGCACACACTACCACGCCTGGCTAATTTTGTATTTTCTTTTAGCAGAGACAAGGTCTCGCTATGTTGCCCAGGCTGGTCTCCAATGCCTGAGCTCAGGCGATCCTACAACCTCAGCCTCCCAAAGTGCTGGGATTACAGGCATGAGCCACCACGTCCAGCCTAAACTGATTTTTATGTTGTGAACTTAGAATATCCAACCAACAGTAAAGATTACCTAGTGCTTTCTAACATGAGATTCTCCTATTTGTTCATCCTAGGATCGTGCTCCTCTGTGGAGCAAGTGCCTCTATGAAAAGCCACATTTTGTGAAGAAAGTGCATGCAGGAATATTCAGGAGTCCAGCGTGTAGTCATGGCAGCCTTAGGTATTTGAGAACGACCAACCCTCCTGCTGAAGACAACCATAACTCATGCAGGCATGAGTCTGTAAGCATTCTTAGTCTGTAAGCACCTTTTGGAAGGTTTCCTATCTGGGACAGAGATAGACGCTTTCTAGTAGTCAAGTAAGTTAATAACTGGGCAGAAAATGCAGTATTCAGCTAATCTCAAACTTGGAAGGAATTTTCTACCTTTTCAGTTTCATCTTCTTAAAACTCATTTTGAGAGTACTTTGGAGTTACTTGAATATTAATTCTCAGCATGCATTCAACTTAATTACTTTAATGTCTCAGGATTTTAATAACGCTTAAAATTTCCATGTCAATTTTCATCAGGGAACCTTGTCCTTGAATGCTGCTGCTGTGACTTCCTGTAGAAATTCTTTAATTGGAACACACTTGGGCAGAGTCTTCCCTTTCATATGGAGCACAGAAGCAGCTGCCATGCTCAATTTGCAGTCCTCTTTATTGTACAGGGATTTTTTTTTTTTTTTTGAGATGGAGTTTGCCTCTTGTCGCCCAGGCTGGAGTACAATGGCGCCATCTTGGCTCACTGCAACCTCCGCCTCCCGGGTTCAAGCGATTCTCCTGCCTCAGCCTCCTGAGTAGCTGGGATTACAGGTGCCCAACACCACTCCTGGCTAATTTTTGCATTTTTAGTAGAGACGGGGTTTCACCATGTTGGCCAGGATGGTCTCGAACTGACCTCAAGTAATACACCCACCTCAGCCTTCCAAAGTGCTAGGATTACAGGCGTGAGCAACTGTGCCCAGCCTATACAGGAATTTTGAAGAAATCTACAGTGTTAACAGAACCCGTGGTATAAATTTATCCCAGGTATCAGTGTCACAAATATGCTTTGCGTCTAAGAAACATGTTTTCTTGGAAGCAACACTGGGAAAACTATGTGATTTCACTTTTGCCCACCACAGGAATGAAGTCTTACTGCATTTATTAGCAATACCCATGGTTGAATCTTTTTTACTTCTTTTCTTTTTTCCAACCTTTTCATTTTCTTGCATGGACATCTGAAAGTTACCTCCAGGCCGAGCGTGGTGGCTCATGCCTGTAATCCTAGCACTTTGGGAGGTGGGCATATTACCTGAGGTCAGGAGCTTAAGACCAGTCTGGCCAACATGATAGAAACGTCTACCAAAAATACAAAAATTAGTAGGGCCTGGTGGTGCACACCTGTAATTCCAGCTACTTGGGAAGCTGAGGCAGGAGAATTGCTTGAACCCGGGAGGCGGAGGTTGCAGTGAGCCAAGATGGTGCCATTGCACTTCAGCCTGGGCGACAGAGTAAGACTCCGTCTCAAATAAAAAAAAAAAAAGTTGCCTCCAAATTTTGTAGTGAGATAAGGTATAAGTATATCAAATGAAACGCTAAAGCTATTTTTTAAAAAGTGGGCCAGGTACGGTGGTTCATGCCTGTAATCCCAGCACTTTGGGAG
>NW_016872575.1:0-1795 GCF_001698545.2 Rhinopithecus bieti
AAGGGATATTTTAATTTCATTGAGGCCTATGGTGACAAAGGAAATATCCTAAGATAAAAACTGAAAGGAAGCTTTCTGAGAAGGTTGCTTGTGATGTGTGAAGTCATCTCACAGAGTTACCCTCTTTTCTCATGGAGCAGTTTGCTAACACTGTTTTCATGAATTCTGCAATGGGATATTTGGGAGTGCATTGAGACCTATGGTGAAAAAGGAAATATCATCAGATCAAAACTAGAAAGAAGCTTTCTAAGAAACTGCTTTGTAATGTGCTAATTCATCTCACAGATTTACACCTTTATTTTCATGGAGGAGTTTTGTAAAACTATTTTTGCAGAATCTGCATAGGGATATTCACGTGTGCTTTGAGGAATATGGGGAAAATCTAAACATCCACAAATAAAAACCAAAAAACAGCTTTCTGAGAAAATGCTTTGTGATGTGTGAATTCGTCTCACAGAGTTACACTGTTCTTTTCATTGAGCAGTTTGGTAGCACTGTTTCCTTGGAATCTTCAATGGGATATTTTGGAGCACATTGAAGCTTTGGTGACAAAGGAAATATCCTCAGATAAAAACTGGAAAGAAGCTTTCTGTGAAACTACTTTGTGATGTGTGAATTCATCTCTCTCATTTACACTGTTCTTTTCATTGAGCAGTTTGCTCACACTGTTTTCTTGGAATCCAAAAAAGGAATTTTTCAGCACTGAAGTTGATTGTTATAAAGGAAATAACCTCATATAAAAACTAGAAAGAATATGTCTTAGAAACCATTTTGTGATGTGTTAATTCATCTCGCAAAGTTACACCATTCTTTTCATGCAGCAGTTTGGTAATGTTCTTTTTGGGGAAGCAGAGAAGGGATAGTTTGGATTGCATCGAAGCCTATGGTGACAAAGAAATATTCTCAGACAAAAAGTAGAGAGAAGATTTCTGAGAAATTTCTTGGTGATGTGTGAATTCATCACGCAGAATTACACCTTTCTTTTCATGGAGCAGTGTGCTAATGCTGTTATCATCTAACTAGCAAAGGGATATTTCAGAGCAAATTGTGGACTACAGTGAAAAAGGAAATATCCTCAGAAAAAACTAGAAAGAAGTTTTCAGAGAAACTGCTATGTGATGTGTGAATTCATCTCACAGAGTTACACTGTTCTTTTCATTGAGGAATTTGCTAACAGTGTTTTCTTGGAATCTGCAATGGTATATTTGGGAGTGCATTGGAGCTTATGGTGACAAAGGAAATATAGTCATACAAAAACTAGAAGAAATATTTCTGAGAAACCGATTTGTGAAGGGTTTACCGATCCTACAGAGTAACGTGATTCTTTTCATGGACCAGTTTGGTAGCACTGTTTTTGGGGAATCTGAGGAGGGATATTTTCGATCGATTTGAAGCCTATAGTGACAAAGGAAATATCCTCAGATCAAAACTAAAAAGAAGCTTTGTGAGAAACTTCATCATGATGTGTGAATTCATCTCACAGAGTTACACATTTCCTTTCAGGGAGCACTGTGCTAAAACTGCTTTTGTGGAATCTGTAAATTGATATTTGGGAGCATATTGTGGCCCCTGGTGAAAAAGTATATATCCTCACATAAAAACTAGAATGAAGCTTTCTGAGAAACTGCTTTGTGATGTGTGAATTCATCTCAGAGAGTTACAATGTTGTTTTCATTGAGGAGCTTACCAACACTATTTTCTTGGAATCTGCAATCAGATATTTCAGAGCACATTGAAGGTTACTTGAGAAAGGAAATATCCTCATAAAAAATTAAAAGAAGATTTCTGAGAAACT
>NW_016872576.1:0-1379 GCF_001698545.2 Rhinopithecus bieti
GCAGTCTCTGCCTCCCCGGTTCAAGCGATTTTCCTGCCTCAGCCTCCTGAATAGCTGGGATTACAGGCATGAGCCACCATGCCCTGCCAGAATCCAAGATTTTTTTTTTTTTTTTGAGACGGAGTTTCGATCTTGTTGCCAGGGCTGGAATATAAAGGTGCGATCTCGGCTCACCGCAACCTCTGCCTCCGGGGTTTAAGCGATTCTCTTGCCTCAGCCTCCTAAGTAGCTGGGATTACAGGCATGGACCACCACGCCCAGCTAATTTTGTATTTTCAGTAGAGATGAGGTTTTTCCATGTTGGTCAGGCTGGTCTTGAACTCCTGATCTCAGGTGATCCACCTGCCTCGGCCTCCCAAAGTGCTGGGATTATAGGTGTGAGCCACTGCACCTGTCCCCCAAGATTTTTAAGAGAGGGATTTAGGGGTAATTACTTAGACTCCAAAGGTTAAGAATCACTGCATACGTAGGAACCATGCAGTGGTGGTAAGGGCTCCAGAGGAACCAAATAGAAAGCAATGTGTAGTTGTTTTTATGGCAATAAATGAGAATAATAATCTAGAATTAATCAGCCACTCCATAAGCCTTATCTTGACATCTACTTTACCATGGGCCTCTCACTTCAAAAAGTTTAGCAGAAAATTAGCTGGGCATGGTGGTGCCCGCCTGTAGTCCCAGCTACTTAGGAGGCTGAGGCAGGAGAATCACTTGAACCCCAGAGGTGAAGGTTGCAGTGAGCTGAGAACACGTGGGCGACAGAGTGAGACTCTGTCTCAACAACAACAACAACAACAACAAAAGTGTAACACCGAAAGTAGGATCATGGAGTTTGTTTTGTTATATTTTTATTATTGATGCTACCATCTCCGTATTTCTATCATCTGCACATATCCACCTGCTTTATCCTACTTTCAGCCACACTCCAACTGCAGTACTGAGTCCTATCAGACAACTCTAGAGTTTTGTGACAAATCATTCAGGACACTGTATCATGTCACTTCTGTAATCAATAATTGGCTATGCCTTTAACATTTGTATGTATTTATACTATTTTGAATCTGAATGAATTTTTTTTATGGTTTAATCAAAGTAAGAACTCTTACTTTAGAAGTACATTAGGCACACTTAAATATAGATTTTGACCTTGGAGTTTCTGGAAAAATTATCCTATGTATCCTCTTTTATGACAATGGAACTGTCTCTTAGGATTTACAGAAGACAGCTGGATTCTCATATCTGCTTCTGTATTCAATCCGTTTTGATATGTTGATTGAGTGAAGTATATGAAGAAAAGCCAGCCTCACACAGTATTCTATATTCTAATAGCTGTTTCAGATACATCAAACCTTTACAGGTGTAGTTTTTTTTTTTTTTTTTTT
>NW_016872578.1:0-6941 GCF_001698545.2 Rhinopithecus bieti
TCTCGGCCTCCCAAAGTGCTGGGATTACAGGCTTGAGCCACCGCGCCCGGCCCCTGGACCTGTTTCTTTCAGTAAAATGTGTATAATCGAATCCAGGGGTGGCCATCCCCTGCCACCTAACCTGGCAACTTTGGTCATCCTTTTCCTAGTCAAACCAAAAGAACTGAAAAAAATTACTTATAGTTTCCTACATGCACTCTATTTAGAGGCATTTCCTGGTTTTATTCCTTATGCATGTTGCAAGACTTCACCCAGCATCCGTGTTCATAGAATCTGTGGTGGTAACAGAAGGGGTCTCTATTCTCAATGTCTCACATTTTGGTAGGAAATAGGACATGTGGGCAGACAGGAGGATGAATGTGATCAGGGTGGGACATGCAGGCAAATAACGATACAATGTGGCAGAATGAGACACTTGCCACAAGGATCTTATAGCAAGAGCTTTACAGAGGTGGGAACAAACTGCTTAGGAAGCTAGCAGGGGCTAATCTGCCAGGCTTCAGGAGGATGTGGTCTTTGAACTGCAGAGGTTTCCCCACTGCTCTCTGATGACTACAGTCTATGGAGGAACTTTATAAAATACAGATTCCCTGGCCCCTCCCCAGAGACAGATTTTGTAGGTCTAGGGTGGGGTTTGGAATTCTACTGATAAAACCTCAGCTGAATTAAATTTAAAGGAGTTAAATTGAGCAATGAACAATTCGCGAATTGGGCAGCCCGTAGAAAGGGGAGTGATGAACAGAAATAGGAAGTGATGTATAGAACAGCTGGATTGGTTACAGCTCTGCATTGGCCTTATTATTATTTATTTATTTATTTATTTATTTTGAGACAGAGTCTCGCTCTGTCGCCCAGGCTGGAGTGCAGTGGCACAATCACGACTCACTGCAAGCTCTGCCTCCCTGGTTCACACCATTCTCCTGCCTCAGCCTCCCGAGTAACTGGGACTACAGGTGACCACCACCACGGCCGGCTAATTTTGTATTTTCAGTAGAGACANCAGCCTGGGTGACAGGGCAAGACCCTGTCTCTTAAAATATATATATATAAGGAAGAGTTAGGTAAAATATGATAGAAAAGTCATTGAAGACAGAAGGTGTAGAAACTGTGTGTTGTGTACATAGGATGATACAGGGTCTGTATTTTTTGAATGTGGAGGACAAGGCAGGGAGTGGTGAAAGATGAGGTTTGAGTGGTCAGCAAGCTATGGAGGCCCTGGAGACCATGTGTGCAAGGCTTGGATTCATCTTATAAGAAACGAGGCGCTATAGGAATTTAAACCAAAGACAGACTTATTCAGATCTTACCTTTAGACAGCAGACAAACAACAGCAGTTATGAAGCTTTGAAAACGTTTAGGCAAAAAATGATAACAGTGGAATCAGCAACAGAAAGAAACAGATTCAAAAAGTATGTAGGTCATACAATGAGTAGGACTTGGTTGTTTTAATGTTGGAAATGAGGGAGAGGAAAGAGTTAAAGATAATTCTTAGATTTATAGTTTGGGGCAATCATGTGATTTTGAAGGTTTTCTGTGCTCATGAACTTCATTAAGACTTACGGACTTCTGTACTTTTCATGTGTATTATTAACAAATCATTTCACTGAATTGAAGTGATAACTTCTATACTCCATAGTCACTAAAAATGTTTTTTTAATTTTTGTAGAAAATCTCAAATTAGAGTTTTTATATGGTTATTTAGTTAAAATATACTTTAAACCATATGGTCTTATTGTTGATTATAACTATTTTTAGTGTCACAATAATTTTAATGATAAACATTGTACTACATCAACCAAGTTTTCTTTTTTTAAATAAACCAAATATTCTTATTTTCAACGTATCTCTATTTTCTTTTCATAGTTTCCAATATTATGAATTTAATTCTTGTTTTCACTTTGGTGATGTTAGTCTCCTTCACTATCTCAGTCTAACACTCTGATGTTTTCCATGCTTGTGACTTCTGAATATTTATAAAAGAGTTTTTTCTTTGAAACAAAATGGGCACGGTGTTGAAATTTCTTGAAGATGAGTTATAGGTACTTGAGGTTCTTTGTTACTATCATTTTGCCTTTACTTAATTTTTGTAATCATTATGAAATATATAATACATGCATATTTTTGATATAGATAGATATAGTTAGATTATATTCAGGTAACTTAATTTAAAATATATAATCTATCCATGTGGATGACATGAATTTTCTTCATAGTTCTTGAAACATGTCATCACTTTTAGATGTGTTCACTTAAATTGAAAAGTTTTAGAACCCACTTTGGTATGTGGTAGAGCTGACTGCAGTAAAAAACACTGAAACCATCAAATTGCATTAAAGGATTTTTACAGTTGAAGAGCAAGTAATGGTTTTATCTGGGAAGATTATTAATAGATTTTTGAATGAACTCAAAGTCAATAAGGAATAAGGCATTAAGTGCAGAATAAATAAGTGAAAGTGGAAAAAATTTTAAAGGCTACATTTACGGAATATAGAATCACCAAATCTAGCTTTGGTGGAATGGTATTAAGTGAAATGGAAATTAAATAAGCTTTGGGCCATGTTGTGTGGAATGCTGAAAGTTTCCAGCAGAAGCTGTTATAATTCCACGTTCATTTGGGAATGCTGATGTAATGATGTGGTATAAATGGAATTGAGAGAAGAAAATCTAGAGCAAGGCAAATCAGTATCGAGGCTCTTGTAACAATTCAAATAAAAATGATAAGGGCCTCAACTTGAGTCCTGGTGATGAAAAGGAGAATGGGAGTTGAGGGTGAGTGAGATAATGGAGAGCTGATATGTACTGTGATTGTCGATGGATTAGACCTGAAAGGGAGAAGGCATTTCAAGCGTTTGAAGGATCTTGTAGTCTGGATTGGGGAGCTGAGTCAACAGGGGAAGGTAGTTTTAGAAGGAAGGTAAATTCATCTGATGGACAAAGTTTCTGATCCCATAAAGCTTGGAGTTTTGTGGGAAGGTAAAGGAAATAAACGACTAACTTAGTAAACAAGCAAATCTGAGAAAGTGATAGGTAGGAAGAAATAATCAGATACAGGAGGGGCGCGGAGGCTCACGCCTGTAATCCCAGCACTTTGGGAGGCTAAAGCGGGCGGATCATGATTTCAGGAGATGAAGACCATCCTGGCTAACACAGTGAAACCCCATCCCTACTAAAAATACAAACAAATTAGCCGGGCGTGGTGGTGGGCACCTGTAGTCCTTGGGAGGCCGAGGCAGGAGAATGGCGTGAACCCGGGAGGCGAAGCTTGCAGTGAGCCGAGATTGCGCCACTGCACTCCAGCCTGGGCCACAGAGCAAGACTCCGTCTCAAAAAATCATCATCATCATCATCATCATCATCATCAGATAGATAAAATGAAGCGTTCTCAGAGGGAGAAATACACTTGAGATACAGTGGTCAAGAATCTCTTTGTCCAGGGGACATCCTGAACTGAAACCTAAAAGGCAATGAGAAGAGGAAATATCCTTCCTAGGGAAGTGAAGGGAAAGTGTGAATCCTCTAGGGTGGAAATGAGTTTGATATGTTCAAAGATACAAACACCAGTCTGTCTGTCTGGAACACAGTGATAACAAATCAGGAGCCTTGAAAATGAGACATAGAGGCTGGCAGCAATCACATCAGGGGAGTCCTTTTCGGCCTTAGTAAGGAGTCTGATTTCATACTTGCTTGATGCAAAGGCATTGAAGGGGTTTAAGAAGCAGCAGAGTGGAGTGGAAGGTTGTGTATGTGACATGATCTGCTAACTGAAGCCACAGTTAGGATGAGATGCCTGGGGGAGAGACTAAAAGAGAAAGTTTGGTAAGTATCTGACTGTATTTAAGCAGCAAGGAAGAAAGGGAAAGGTGGAAGATGTAGGACAGGAAGCAACAGAGTGCTAATACACAGTCCCCCAAAGAGGAGGAAGTCTGCCAAAGGAGAGAGTGGTGCAGTGAGGTCAAATGTCAGATGAGACCAAGAGTTTGACGGGGCACTGTATTCAGAGGTGTCATCTTATTTCTCATTCACAACACAATTTAGAGTCAACTTTAATTATTCAGTGAAGGAATACATTTAGTCCAAGGCTCTACACATCCCATAGTGGATGACATTAGCACTTGCATAGAAGATATATATTTTGTTAATTTTTCTTTTTTTTTTTTAGGACACAATCTCACTCTATCACCCCAGTAGGAGTGCAGTGGCACGGTTGTAGCTCACTGTAGTCTCAATCCCCTGGGCTCAAGCAATCCTCCCTCCTCTGCCTCCCAAAGCCCTAGTATTACAGGCATGAGCCACTGCACCGGACCACATAGAATTTTTTAAATGTGGGAACTGGATCTGTACTTATAAACACTAAAGGAACAGTTTTTAAATATGCACTTTTCTGTTTTATTTTGTGCAAGGATTTCTTCCAAAGTTTCACGATTTTGACTAATAGAGTAATTCCTATAAACTTCTGTCTTATCTTACAGAACCTCTTTAGGAACCACAATGCAAATTAAAAAAGAAAACAAAAAACCTAACCCTAAAGTCAGGTTTACTGCCTGACCCTGAAGTAGACATTGGTTATGCAGCAATGAGTAAGATAAGCACTGCCCTTCACCCTCTGAACTTGCCATCTAGTGGAGAAGAAATGTGAACAAGGAAAAGAGCAGGGAGCAAAGGGAGAGGTTAACAAGGGCTTATGTCCTGGAGTGGGGAGGCCTTCAGGTGAATGGGCATTTAAACTCATATCTGAGAAATGTTTAGGAGTTCTGAGGAATGCTGGGGATGAAATTGTGGGGAGAAGAATCTGACAGTGTCTGCCTGGCCAGACTGTAGTCCCTAGTTGTTCAGTCAAACACTAATCTAGATGTTGCTCTGAGAAGCTTCAGCTCTGCTTTTAAGGCCTTTCAACTGATTGAATCAGATACATCCAGATTATCTAGAATAAGCTCCCTCACTTAAGGTTGCTAATTGTGGTCTTAATCACATCTACAAAATACCTTCACAGAAATACCTAAGTTGATGTTTGATTGAATAATGGGAAACTCTAGCCTGGCCAAGTTGACCCATATAATTGACCATCACAGAGATTTTTCCAGAAAAGAGAGCATGTGTCATGCAAATATATTGTAATAATGAATTTTCAATCTTTATTGGATTATTCTATATTATAAATCATTCTTATTAATTAGCTAGTAAGGCTTAACCCTATGTTTGAGTTGCCCTATTTGTCTGTCAATAATTACTTAATTTTTACAATATTCCTATGGGTAATCTTTTCTTATTCTTCAAATTCCTGAGGTTCATAATACTAGTACAGGGTATATAGCTCTAAGCATTAACAGGCAGTCAGGAAATGGTAGACCCTTTTTTGATAAGGAGTCTTGCTCTTTCCCCCAGGCTGGAGTGCACTGGTGCAATCTTGGCTCACTGCAACCTCTGTCTTCTGGGTTCAAGCAATTCCCCAGTTTCAGCCTCCCGAATAGCTGGGATTACAGGCGCGCACTACCATGCCTGGCTAAGTTTTATATTTTTAGTAGAAATGGGGTTTCGCCATGTTGGCCAGTCTGGTCTCGAACTCCTGACCTGAGGTAATCCACCCACCTCGGCCTCCCACAGTGCTGGGATTACAGGCCCGAGCCACCATGTCGGCCTTATTTCTTAAGGATCTTCTATCTGCCAGGTGCGCCCTTGAGGAGACTGCAGTAAATAAAACAGACACTCCTCTTCTCAAAGAGCTTACATTTTAGTGGGAAAAACAGATTTTAAGTACAATATACGGTATGTCAGCTGTGTTATGGAGAGGAATAAAGCGGGAGAGAGTGACAGAGTGCTGGGGAGTTGGGCAGAAATTACAATGTTAAATAGGATGGGAAGGAAAGACTGCACTGAGGAGGTGATTTTTTTTTTTCTTTTTTCTTTTTGAGACGGAGTTTCGCTCTGTGGCTGAGGCTGGAGTGCAGTGGCGCCATCTCGGCTGACTGCAAACTCCACCTCCCGGGTTCAAGCAATTCTCTGCCTCAGCCTCCCGAGTAGCTGGGATTACCGGCACCTGCCACCACGCCTGGCTAATTTTTTGTGTTTTTAGTAGAGACGGGGTTTCACCATGTTGGCCAAGATGATCTCGATCTCTTGACTTCTTGATCCACACGCCTCAGCCTCCCAAAGTGCTGGGATTACAAGCGTGAGCCACCATGCTCAGGCCATTTGTTTGTTTTTTAATAGAGATGAGGTCTCCCTATATTGCCCAGACTGGTCTCAAATTCCTGGGCTCAAGCAATCCTCCCACCTCTGCCTCCCAAAGTGGGAAGTGTATTTGAGCTGTCAAGCCGGTGAGGGAGGTTTGGGGTGTAACAGAATTGCAAAGCCCTGAGGCAGGTGTGTGCCTGGCATGTCTAGGGAATAATCAGACCAGGGTGGCTGAGCAGCAGTGAGCTGGTAGAAGAGAGATAAAGGCCACAGCCGAGAAGCAAGGATAGATGTATGAATCAGATGGGATTTGGTTATTCCTTCTTGCCCTGTCTTAGATAAATTAATGAATAATACAAGTGAATCTGAGTTCATCAGCAAATTTAGAGCAGACTATAAAGATGATTGTCTTAAAACTTTCTCTCCCTTGAACTATTGAAAAGGCTTTTTAAAACTAGACTTCTAGTGGCAGGGTGTGGTGGCTAAAGCCTGTAATCCCAACACTTTGGGAAGTGAGGTTAGTGGATCCCTTGGGCTCAGGAGTTTGAGGCTGCAATAAGCGCCCTGATGGCACCACCACACTACCACCTGGGCGATGGAAGACACTCTGTCAAAAAAAAAAAAAAAAAAAAAAAAAAAAAAAAAAAAAAAAGAAGAAGAAGAAAAAGAAAAGAAAAAAGAAAGGGCAGGACGCGGTGGCTCATGCCTGTAATTCCAGCACTTTGGGAGGCCGAGGTGGTCGGATCATGAGGTCAAGAGATAGAGGACAT
>NW_016872579.1:0-1794 GCF_001698545.2 Rhinopithecus bieti
AAAAAAAGGATTCCTAAGCCAGGCACAGTGTCTTATGCCTGCAATTCTAGCACTTTGGGAGGCTGAGGTGGGTGAATCACTTGAGCCCAAGAGTTCAAGACCAGCCTGGCCAACATGGCAAGACTTCGTCTCTACAAAAAAAATAAAAATTAAAAAAAAATTTCGGAGTCAGACTATTAAGTAAAAGTCTCTGGGGGTGACCCAAGAAACCTGAACTTTTAAACAAGATTCTATGGTGATTTCTACCCACCTGATGTGGTTTTGGGAGGCAACAATCTAAAGATATCCTTCAGCCAGTATTAGTCATGGTAAAGACACACCATTCTGTCCACTCTGCTTATGTCCAACAAACACTTTTGAATGCCTCCATGTGTCAGTTACTGGCTTGACTAATGAGCCTTTCATTCATAAAATTCTCAGGGAAAGGCACAGCACTTTAAATGGTTTTCCTCAGGGAAGGTCACATTGTCAGATTTCCAAAAGGTTTTGAATTCTTGTCCTTAGGACTCCTTTGCATCCCTACCTCCATCCTATGCTGACTGAGGGATGCTACAGAGAACTACATCTTAATCTGCACTTTCTCTTAATGTGGCTTAAGAAAAAAAAGACACCCACTCTTTTTTACCCCAACAAACAAGATTTTCTGTGACTTGGGGTTAGGAAGCCAAGAGTTTCAAAGTGGTCAAGTGCCTCCAAGTGGTAACATAGTGGGAATTGTCTAGAGGGCTTACCAGGAGCTTCTTGAAAACAACTTTAAACACACAGAAGTAATCCCTGCACTTTGGGAGGCTGAGGTGGGTAGATGACTTGAGGTCAGGAGTTTGAGACCAGCCTGGCCAACATGGCAAAACCCTGTCTCTACTAAGAATATAAAAATTAGTCAGGTGTAGTAGTGTGCGCCTATAGTCCCAGCTACTTGGGAGGCTGAGGCACGACAATCGCTTGAACCCAGGAGGCGGAGGTTGCAGTGAGCCAATATCGTGTCCCTGCACTCCAGCCTGGGTGACAAACCGAGACTCCATCTCAAAAATAAACTAAAATAAACACACAGTAATACCGTACTGCCACCCTCTATCACTTCTGTCTGCAGAAAAGAGGCTAGTTATTAGAAAGGGAGAGAAAGGTAGTCATGAAAGGGATAGGGAGTGGGTAGGGGGTGGCTGCTGTGGTGAGTAGGATGGGAGAGATTTCAAAGCATTCCGACATCAAACACAAGCTGGCAGTCGGGCCCCTCTGCTGTCACCTCCTGTGGAGAACGCAGCACCAGGACCCAGCAGGGCAAGTGACCCTGGGGAATTCATGGCTTGACAAGTAATAAAATTAGTAAGACATTTCTCCCATACTTTGTGAACATCTAAGAGACAAACTTTAATGCTACTCAAAATATGCTATACTCACATCTTTCTACATTTCCCCAATAATATCTTCCAACTTCTCCTTAGATAATTATACATTAAGATTTCTTTAGAGTAGATTTATAGTATAGCTAAAACCTGTGTCAGAAATGAATCTCTAGCTCCTTTGGTTTGAGAATGTCTTTTCCCTAGCCTAACTTTCTCCTAATAAAATGTCATTGCATAGTAAATCCTTGTCAAACATCTGTTGAATTTGAGTATGAGATGACCAGAGTCTTGACTTCCAACCTGAGCAAGTCAAGAACCAGCCCAAGAATGGAGATGCCAACTCTAAGCCCCAAGGTGTGGGATATGCCAAGGATTTGGAGATTAAGGGAGTGGAGAGAAGGGTGAACAGAATATAGTTTTTTCTTTTTCTTTCTTTTCTTTCTTTTCTTTT
>NW_016872580.1:0-1377 GCF_001698545.2 Rhinopithecus bieti
AAATCCCCAGGACCTACTGAAGAACAGCTTACGGGTTCAGGACAATATGCCACTGTCAATACCCAGGTGGGCCTAGATGATATTGCCATATCTCAGATTAAAGCCTTGTTCTTAAAAGCGTGGTCTAAAGTTGAAATAGCAGGCTAAACTACTTTATCTTTCGTAAAAATCCTACAAGGAGCCAATGAGCCGTATCCAGATTTTGTAGCCCGTCTTCAAGATGCTGTATTGAAGACTGTAGGTGCGGGCCCTGCTTCTAAAATTCTTTTAGATACTCTAGCTTTTGAAAATGCTAATCTTGAGTGTCAAAAATTGCTGCGTCCTCTAAAGGCCAGTGGAGCTGATATAGATGAATACATTCGGGCTTGTGCAGGTGTTGGAGGGGCCATTTATAATGCTCAATTGTTTGCTGGGGCACTTTCCAAGGCTTTAAGAGGCAGTTCTAAACAAGGTATATGTTATCATTGTGGAAAACCTGGTCATTTTAAAAAGGAATGCCGGAAAAAACTAGGCTTTTCTGCCTCAAAAGAAAAAAGGTTACCTTCTGAGGTATGCAAACGCTGTGGGAAAGGTCGACATTGGACAAATGAATGTCGTTCTAAAACTGATAAGGGTGGAAATTTGTTGTCGCCCCTTCTGGGAAACGGGAGTCAGGGCCCGCAGGCTTGGGGCCCCAACAATTACAATGCAGGCCTACCACAATACCCAGTAAGCAATGGTTTACAACATCAAGGAGTGACTTCAAGTCCTCCTTAAGAGCATCACACCTTACCCCAGTTTCTCAGCTTTATGCAGCAACTAAGCAAAGCGCTGCTGCTGACTTAGCTATTACTCAGCCTGATACTCTGTCTCCTAATGGAGGAATATATCAATTAGCTACTGGTGTGTGTGGTCCTTTACCAAAGGGACATGTAGGACTTTTGTTAGGTCGAAGCAGCAGTGCTATGCGAGGGTTAATGGTGATTCCGGGAATTATTGATCCTGATTTTATTGATGAAATTATTATTATGGTACAAGTCTCACAATTTATGCGCCTAGAGGCAGGGGAACGTATTGCACAATTGCTTCTATTGCCCTTTTTTCCTTTTCTATCTAGAGATGTGTCTCGACAAGGAGGTTTCGGTAGTACTGGAAAAACTGTTTTCTGGGAAACCTTAGTTTCTGATAAAAAACCTCTATGCTCCTTGCAAATTAATGGGATACTTTTGAGGGATTAGTTGACACAGGAGCAGATGTATCTATTATTTGCTTGGCTCAGTGGCCTACTCATTGGGAAAAGAAACAAGTCTCGGTTACTTTATCCGGCCTAGGTACTGCTTCAGTAGTTTACCAAAGTGTTGAGCCCCTTAGTTGTGTGGGACCTGAAGGACAACAAGG
>NW_016872581.1:0-1796 GCF_001698545.2 Rhinopithecus bieti
CTCCTCAGGAGAAAGAATTCAACTAAGGGTCATAAGGCAGAAACCAGACAGAGGCAAGTTGCAGAGCAGGAGTAAAAGTTTATTAAAAAGCAGGCTGGAGCTGGGCACCGTGGCTCATACCTATAATCCCAGCACTTTGGGAGGCTGACCCGGGCAGATCACCTGAGGTCAGGAATTCGAGACCAGTCTGGCCAACCTGGTGAAACCCCATCCCTACTAAAAATACAAAAATTAGCTGGGCCTGGTGGTGAGTGCCTGTAATCCCAGCTAGTCAGGAGGCTGAGGCAGGAGAATCACTTGAACCTGGGAGGTGGTGGTTGCAGCGAGCTGAGATCACGCCACTGAACTCCAACCTGGGCTATAGAGTGAGATGATATCTTTAAAATATATATATATATTAAAAATCTTTAGAACAGGGAGGAAAGTAAAGAAGGAAAGTACAACTTGGAAGAGGGCCAAGCAGTAGAACTGAGAAACCAAGTGCCCAGCTTGACCTCCTAACTCAGGGTTTCATAGTTTGGCATCCTTCCAGGATCTTGCCACTCCTGATTCCTTAGCTTGGGGCTCTGAACACACATTCTTCTTAGACCATAAAGTCATTCTAAGGATTCACATCAGTTATGGCTGTCGAGTGCCTCTGCCATACAGAGGGGTCCCTCTGGTCCTAGGAACCTGGACTGGACACAATTGTTTGTACAATTACTCCTCTACCCCTTTTTTTCATGCTCGCCAAATCCACCTTCTGAAAATGGACTTTATTACTGGAAATGGAGTCCCCAGCATAGTGAAAATAAATACATTCTAGAAACTAACAAGGCCTAAAGGCTTTTTCCCAAATGTTTATGCTCTTTTTTTCTTATTTTCTTTCTTTAAAATTTTACTTGTGTATTCCTTTAGTGAAATGTTTACATGCTTAAATTATGATATAGTTCACTGTTTAGGAGGCTGCTTTAGGCCAAATTTTAAAAAAGTAAGAAAAAGTAGGATGCAAAAGTTTATACAGTATGTAAAAATCAGTAATTCAGGGCGGGCTTAGTGGCCACACCTGTAATCCCAGCACTTTGGGAGGCCGAGGCGGGTGGATCACCTGAGGACAGGAGTTCAAGACCGGTCTGGCCAACATGGTGAAACCCCGTCTCTACTAAAAACACAAAAATTAGCCTGGCATGGTGGTGGGCAGTTGTCATGCCAGCTACTAGGGAGGCTGAGGCATGAGAATCATTTGAACTCAGGAGGCGGATGTTGCAGTGAGCCTAGATCGCACCATTGCACTCCAGCCTGGGTGACGAGCAAAACTCTATCTCAAACAAACAAACAAACAAAAAAGAGTAAAAATCAGTATTTCAACGTCAAAGCTGTTAGAACTTTACATTATTTGGAGTTTTAAAGGAATGAGACTGTGGGACTTAAGTCACAGGGCAGACCTCTGTAACCTGGGCAGCTGTAACCTTAGTTCCTCTGATTATAGATTAGCCTTTTGTTTACCTATATTGTTTTGTAAAATGTTGTAAAAGACTAAAGGGGCTGGCCACAGTGGCTCACATCTATGATCCCAGGACTTTGGGAGGTGGAGGCAGGAGGATTACTTGAGCCCAGGAGTTTGCGACCAGCCTGGACAGCACAGCAAGACCGCTGTCTCTACAAAAAATACAAAAAAAAAAAAAAAAAAAAAAAAATTAGCCAGGTGGGGTGGCATACACCTATAGTCCCAGTTACATGGGAGGCTGAGGCAGGAGGATTGATTAAGCCCGGGAAGCAGAGGTTGCAGTGAGCTGAGGTTGTGCCACTGCGCTCCA
>NW_016872582.1:0-784 GCF_001698545.2 Rhinopithecus bieti
CTACAAAGGACGCAACCTCATCCTTTTTTATGCCTGCCTAGCATTCCATGGTTGATAAGTGGCACATTTTCTTAATCCAGTCTGTCACAGATGGACATTTGGGTTGATTCCAAGTCTTTGCTATTGTGAATAGTGCTGCAATAAACATACGTGTGCATGAAGACACCAACTTCTAACCTGACTCTCGTATAAAATCATATGACAGATAGCAGGCCCTTTAAAGTATCAAACTATTTTACCCCAAAATATATTTATTTGACATATGTTGAAAGGGCCCTGCAAAACCGTCTCGTTTGGGGGAAATTTACATTCTGTAGAGATTCTTTTCCCTTTCCAGGTCTTTTTCTGATCCTGAAGAGATTAGCTGAGAGTCTAACACCTGTTAAAGGTGCCATCTATTGCCTCTAAGGGAGGCTGACTTTGAGATTTCATCTATATAATAAGAACCTTGGTCTCCACAACCCCGTATCTTAACCTAGACACTCCTTTCTGTTGATTCCAGATCTTGAGATAATAACCAAATTCTTTCAACCAAATGCCCATCAGAAAATCTTTGAATCTACCATTGACCTGTAAGCGCCTGTTTTGAGTTGTCCCGCCTTTCCAGGTTGAACTAGTGTGTAGTATACCTCACATGAACTGACTGATGTCTTATGTCTCCCTAAAATGTATAAAACAAAATTGTAACCCAATCACCTTGGGCACATGTTCTCAGGACTCCTTGAGACTGTGTCATGGGTCATGGTCCTCACATTTGGCTCAAAATAAATCTCTTCGAATATTT
>NW_016872583.1:0-781 GCF_001698545.2 Rhinopithecus bieti
AAGGTAGATGATGCTCATTCCAAATGCACACAAAATAATTATTCAAACTTGATCTGGGTATTTTTCAGAGATTAATTTTCCAAGGTTGTCATACCTAATGGAAAGCTCTCAAATGAATGGCTGTCCAAATCACCTGGTCCTTTGCCCATTGCTCTTTCCTTCACTTAAATTGTGCCTTGCCATCTCAGCCCCTCTTCTTCGTCACACACTCTTGCACACCCTTCAACATTCAGCACAAAAGTCACTTTCCTCAATAAGCCTTCTCCAATTCTTGATACAGCTTTTTGCCCTTTCCCCTGTGTCCTCATAGTTCTCGTCTCATACCTCCACTGAAAGCTTTTATGTTATGCATCTGTCTCCTTCACTAGACTGAATTTTGGAGGGCTAAGACCCTATCTTTTACATCTCCCCATGTCCATTGCTTAGCACAGTGACTGGCACGTGTGCTCAGGGTTTGTTAAATGAACTCATGCATGAACGAGTAAATGCATGGGATTGATGTTCACTGCTGGCTAAGAAAACATCTGAAAGATACATTGCTATGAGAGTCATCTTTAAGGAAATATCAACACCTCTCCCCACAATTAGCCTCTCTCTCTTACCCACCTGTCCCCACCTTGCCTCACCTTTCAGTCAGGGCAAGCAAAATAGGCAGTCGTATACAACGAGATTTGAGAACTGCAAATAGTCACTGCAATTTTAGAGAAAATTAGCAGCCTCAAATTTTCCAAAAGGCCAAATTTGGAGGAGGCCTTTGTTCTTTGCCCAATTAATAAAACAA
>NW_016872584.1:0-1379 GCF_001698545.2 Rhinopithecus bieti
ATGGGGCAGATTGGAGAAGAGAATGAGGGGTGTGGACCCTCCGTGGGGGTGATGAATTCAGGGGTCCAGGCCCCGCAGAACAGGTGGAGGGCAGGGAGCTTTCAGGCTGTGAGCCAGGGTGAAGGAGTGGGGTCTGGGGTCAGGTTAGACTCATGCCAGCCCTTGGGGTGTTGGAGAGAGAAGCAGAAACCAATGGCCTGTCCCCAAACAGCATGGAGGTCAACAGTCCGCAACAGACATTCACCCTCAGGTGTGCCCCACTAGGTCCAACCTCCTCTAAGTGGTGACTCCATACCAGGCTAAGGGAGCCGGGCAAGCAGAAAGAGGGGCAGAGAGAGAGATATAAAGACAGAGAGAGAGAGAGAGAGATAAAGACAGAGAGAGAGAGAGAGAGAGAGAGAGAGAGAGAGGGAGAGAGAGAGAGAGAGACAGCCAGCCATCTTGGCAGCCATTTTGAACCCCTCCCCCTCCTGCCCTCAGGCACACATGTTGGGATGTTGGATGTGGGAAGACAGACCCCAGCTCTGAGTCCGGTGGAAGCCAGGCAGAAAGGGGGCCCTGCCTGGAACTGGGATAGAGATACCCACGCAGCTGCCATGGGTGGAGGTGGATGGGGGTTGCAACAGGAGGAAAGGGTCCAGGCAGGTACAGTGAGATGCTGTCCAGGGATGGGGCAGTGTGAAGACCCGGACTCCAAGTGTAGCGACAGGGGTGTGTGTAGCCAGCGGCTGTCTTCAGATGGGGGCCAGAGGTGCACTGGAGAGATACCTGGGAGGGCACTTTCTGGACACGGCTGGAGCAAACACAGCACCCCCCCCACCCCACCACTTCAGGCCTGGGCTCGGGTCCCAGGACCGTCATATGGGAGGATGACAACCGAACCTTGGTAGCTCAATCAAATGCGCACCTGGGGTGGGGGCGGGGAGTTGTCCTCTAAGCACGAATAATCCCGGTGGATCAAACCTGCCGGCCTCCCGTGCTTTAACCCGGCACCACGGAGAGAAGGTGCTGCCCCGCTGCACCCCCTCCTCCTGACAGCAGCGCCCCCCGGACTGCGGCCAGCTCGACACCCAGACAGACCCCTCCCCATCCTCCGCGCCACTGCCTCCCAGAGAAAACCCCCTCGCCCAGCATCTTGTGGTGCCAGCCACGGCTCCTCCGAGCCCCGGGGCCGGCGCGCGGCGCGCACACGCACCCCCTCCGCTCACACCCAGACACCTACACAAACAGAGCGCCAAGCACCCGCGCGCACACGCACCGGGGACACGCAGGCACCGCCGCGCCGCTTCCCCACAAAGGCTGGCGCGCGCGCGGGCACACGCAACCACGCGCGGGCACACTCGCGGTCCCCTCCCCCCGCCAGGCACCCTGCGGCCGCC
>NW_016872585.1:0-782 GCF_001698545.2 Rhinopithecus bieti
AGATGGATGGATAGATGGGTGGGTGGATAAATAGACACATAGATAATAGATTAGATGGATAGATAAATGATAGATTAGATGAATGGGTGGAGGAATGGATAGTTAGATGATAGATAGATATAGATGATAGATAGATAGATAGATAGATAGATAGATAGATAGATAGATAGATAGAGAGATAGAGAGATAGGAAGGAAGATAGATAAACAGATATATATCAAGTGTTGTTGACTGCTGCAAAAGAGAACTAAAACAGAATAAGAATAATAGAAAGTAGCAGGGAAAGAGTTGCTATTCCATATAGCAGGGTCAGGAACATCTCTTTGATAAGACAACATTTCATCAGAGACCTGAAGGAAGCAAAAGAAAAAAGACATGAGCTTCTGCACAGCAAAAGAAACTATCATCAGAGTAAACAGACAACCTACAGAATGGGAGAAAAATTTTGCAATCTATCCATCTGACAAAGGGCTAATATCCAGAATCTACAAGTAACTTAAACAAATTTACAAGAAAAAAAACAAACAACCCCATCAAAAAGTGGGCGAAGGATATGAACACACAGTTCTCAAAAGAAGACATTTATGCAGCCAACAAACATATGAAAAAAAAATCTCGTCATCATTGGTCATTAGAGAAATGCAAATCGAAACCACAATGAGCTGCCACCTCACACCAGTTAGAATGGCGATTATTAAAAGTCAGGAAACAACAGATGCAGGCGAGGCTGTAGAGAAATAGGAACACTTTCACACTGCTGGTGGGAGTGTAAATTAGTTCAA
>NW_016872586.1:0-737 GCF_001698545.2 Rhinopithecus bieti
GGAAAGAATGCTGAAAAGTAGTCTCACAGTGCATCTACTATCTACAAATTGAAAGACTGTTAGACAGACGTGAAGAGCAGCAGAAACTAGGCATTAATTTTATTCAGAAGCCTCTATTTATGTATTTAAATTAGAGCTGAAATTTTTTAAAAGGGAGTATCAGAAATTCAATATTGGCCCAGCATGGTGGCTTATGCCTATAATCCCAGCACTTTGGGAGTCTGAGGCAGGAGGATTACTTGAGCCCAGGAGTTTGAGACTAGCCTGGGCAACATAGCAAGATGCCCCTCTGCAAAAAAAAAAAAAAAAAAAAAAAAAAAAAAAAAATTAAATTAGCCCAGCAAGGTGGTGCGTGCTTCCCATCCCAGGTACTCCGGAGGCTGAGGCAGGAAGATGGCTTGAGTTCAGGAAGTCAAGGCTGCAGTAAGCTGTAATCATGCCATTTCACTCCAGCCTGAGTGACAGAGTTAAACCCTGTCTCAAAATAAATAAGTAAATAAATACATAGAAAAGCAAAAAGAAAGGTTCAATATCAGGTATCAGTCTATGTTTCCTTTACCTACTCTAAATGGGAATCATAAATATTACCTTATTTATATCTGTCAGTAAATGTTAAAAAAATATATAATATCATTTCAATAAATAGATAGCTTTCAACAAATTTTATCTTTCAAAAGAAGGAAAATTAGAAAACTTTGCAATGTATTTCACTCAGTAATACTTTGTATCTTCTAGCA
>NW_016872587.1:0-2608 GCF_001698545.2 Rhinopithecus bieti
ATATAGAAACTATGTATTTCCAATTTTCTGGTTGGTTAGGCCATGTTTGTGTATAGATCAGCTGAAAATAGTAAAAAAAAAGAAAAAGATGCAAAGAAACTCTCTTGCATCACACCTCTCCAGGGTAAGTGTAAATGTGCAACTCCTACAGATTTTAGTATTAATGAAATCCACATAACATATTTCTATGATTAGAAATAATCATAATAATGGCAGAAATAATATGGTATGATTTATTTTTTCACCTTACAAATAGTCTCAAATGTAGTAATCCATTTGATTTACATCTATTTATTTGGATTGGGATTACTATGACTTTTTTTCCTAATGAGAAAGATAAGGTGCAGAGAGTTGTACTATTTACTAGAGGTAACTCAACAAATAAATGGTAAGATTAGAAAGGAAAACTTTGCTCTTACTTCAAAATCCACAAGGTGTATTTCATAGCAAGTGGAATCTCAAGGAATTAGAAGAAGGAAGTTAAGAAATAGTTTAGGGTTGTCCTTAACCCTATCCTTAGGGTGTGTCCTTTTATTTTAATTACCAATAACCAGGGCTACATACACATCCTAAGAACGGTATGATTTTCTACCTCTTTAAGCTGCTGAAGCCCTATTACTTTTTATCAGCAGCAATAGCATTCCAGATCCTACAACATGAATTCTGCAAGAATGTAAAATTGAAGAAGTTCACAGTCACATAGTTAACTGCTACTTTTGCTTCCTGTCATTGATTAGTTTTCTTTAGAGTTTGTTTCCATGTTTGTTAGTAATGAATTGACTCTATGCCACATCACTCACATGTATAGAATATCAATCCTATTGTATAAATACCTGGGAACCTGCCTCCCACTGGATACTTTAGACTGTACAATTTTATTTAAAGAAGTAATTTTTAAAAAATTATGTGCATCAGCAATGGCTTTACTTCAAAGTGCTGACCTATACTCACTGGCTAATTGACATCACTGGCCTTGAGAACAAGCTTCAGCTTTTAATATGACTTAACTGAAATTTGGAGCATAAAATAAGAAAAATACAACTGCCAAATGAAGTTGGATTCAAGATTCAGTTGCTCCCAGGGCCCAGATATCCTGGGTTCAGGCTGCCTCCTATGGGGCTGCCATTTTGTGCAGATTCTTCTCAGGCTGAACTATTGCCAGGTGTAATGATTTATATTAAGTGTTAATTTGATTGGATTGAAGGATGAAAAGTGTTGTTTCTGGGTGTTGCCAGAAGATATTAACATTTGAGTCAGTGGACTGGGAAGGAAAACTCACCCTCAGAAAGGCCCACCCACAGTGTGGGTGGGCAACATCCAATGGATGCCAGCATGTCTGAAAAAGCAGGCAGAGAAGGTGGAAGAAGCTGACTTGCTAAGTCTTTCAGCCTTCAATTTTCTCCCATCCTGGATGGCTTCCTGACTTCGATCATCAGACTCCACATTTGACTTTTGGACTGTTGGACTTACACTAATGGTTTTCCAGGGACTCATTGGCATTTGGCCACAGACTGAAGGCTGCAATGTTAGCTTCACTACTTTGGAGGTTTTGTGACTTGGACTGAGCCACTACTGGCTTCCTTGCTTCTCAGCCTTTTGACGACCTGTTGTGGGACTTCGCCTTGTGATCATCCAAGTCAATTCTCCCTAAGAAATTCTCTTTCATTGACACATATATCCCATTGATTTATTCCCTCTGTAGAACACTGAATAACACCTCAGGTATAGTTATGGGTTGAATTGTGTCTCAGACAAAGTTATATATTGTAGTGGGGATTAGGACTGTGAGAGGAAGACCCACCTTCAGGTCCTAACACCCACTACTTCAGTACGTGATCGTATTTCATAACAGACTCATTGCAGATAATCAAATTAATATGGGGTCATAAGGGTTGGTGACCTTTTAAGAAGGAGAAATTTGGACAGAGGTAAAAAGAGAGAGAACACCATATAGGGTGACTACAAAGAACCATATAATGTGACTACAGAGATTGGTGTGTTGCATCTACAAGTCAAGGAACAGAAAAATTGTCAGAAAACCAGCAGAAGTTATGGGTGAGGCTTGTAAACAGTTTCTCTTGCGGAGTCTACAGAAGGCACCAACACTGCCAACATCTACATGTCAGATTTCTGGCTTCCAAAACTGTAAGACAATCACTTATGTTTTTTAGACCATCCTGCTTGTGGTACTTTTGTTACCAGAAAGCATTCCCCATCAAGACCCCAAAGAGGAGAACTCACAAAAGAAAGTATTTGGAATAAGTTCATAGAGTAAATGAAAGCAAACTTATTAGAGAAGTAAGGACACAAAAGAATGAGTGCTTCATATGAAGAACAGCCGTAAGGGATTCTGGTTGTCTATTTTTATGGTTATTTCTTGATCATATGCTAAACACAGGGTGGATTGTTTACAAGTTTCCTAGGAAAGACATGGGTATTTCCCAGAGCTGAGGGTTCCTCCCCTTTTAGATCATAGAGAGTATCTTCCTGACATTGCCATGAAATTTGTAAACTGTCACGGTGCTGGTGAGAGTGTCTTTCAACATGCTCACATATTGTAATTAGTATATAATGCTTAGGGAGAATGACCAGCGGTCCTTTTTTTTTT
>NW_016872588.1:0-238 GCF_001698545.2 Rhinopithecus bieti
AAAAAAACACCAATGCCGGCTGGGCGCGGTGGCTCAGGCCTGTAATCTCAGCACTTTGGGAGGCCGAGGTGGGCGGATCATGAGGTCAGAAAATCGAGACCATCCTGGCTAACATGGTGAAACCCCGTCTCTACTAAAAATACAAAGAATTAGCCGGGCGTGGTGGCGGGCGCCTGTAGTCCCAGCTACTCGCAAGGCTGAGGCAGGAGAATGGCATGAACCTGGGAGGCGGAGCTTG
>NW_016872589.1:0-1257 GCF_001698545.2 Rhinopithecus bieti
AATTATTGTATTTAATTTTATAAAATTAAATAATTAAAGACAACCTGAAGGAGAATGGAAATATATGTTTTTTGTTTTTTTTTTTGAGACAGGGTCTCACTCTATCACCAGGGTTGGAGTACATCAGTGTGATCACGGCTCACTGCTGCCTCAACCTCCTGGTCTCAAGCAATCCTCCTGCCTCAGCATCCCGAGTAGCTGGGACCAATGTTGCACGCCACCATGACCTGCTAATTTTTTTCTTAAGAGATGGGGTCTCACTATGTTGCCCTGGCTGGTCTCAACTCCTGGCCTCAAGCAATCCTTACACTTCGGCTTCCCAAAGTGCTGAGATTACAGGCATGAGCCACCGTGTCTGGCTGGAAATATACGTTCTTCATTAACATATGGAAACTATCCTTCCCTAGCTCAATACATCTCTCAGCAGTAAGTAAGCCAGAGGGGCCAAGAGCAATCAGATTTACATTTATGTGTCTATCAAATCTATTTTGCCTCCATTGCTGCCCTAGTGACCCTAAGTACTATGACACCAACTGCACAGAGTAGGAAAAGTGCTAAGGTAAAGTAAACCAAGACTAAAAGGAAAACGTACAAAGTTTCTTTCTCTTTCAAACACAATTGTCTTCTCACTGGAAAAAACAAATATTAATTTTATTATGATTCTGTCTTTATGTAAGTCTGAGCTCCCCCCCAAAAAAACATACAAAAACACAGGCCATGTCTTTTCTTTTTTTTTTTTTTCCCAGACGGAGTTTCGCTCTTGTTGCCCAGGCTGGAATGCAATGGTGCGATCTCAGCTCACTGCAATCGCCACCTCCCAGGGTTCAGGTGATTCTCTTGCCTCAGCCTCCCGAAGAGCTGGGATTACAGGGATGTGCCAACACACCCGGCTGATTTTTGTATTTTTAGTAGAGAAGGAGTTTCTCCATGTTGGTCAGGCTGGTTTTGAACTCCCAACTTCAGGTTGGGAACTCCGCCCACCTCGGCCTCCCAAAGTGCTGGGATTACAGGCGTGAGCCACTGTGCCCCGCCGGCATTGTTTAATTTTAAGCTATTTTTATTCTTACTTAAATTTCTGTATATAGTAGTCCTCCCTTATCCACAATTTCAGTTACCTGTGGTCAATAAAGACCCCAAAATAGGTAAGTATGGTACAGATACTGTGAGACAGAGAGAGAGGGGCCATATTCACATAATTTTTATTTGAGTATATTGTTATAATCATTCTATTTTATTGTCAGCTATTGTTATTGACAG
>NW_016872590.1:0-237 GCF_001698545.2 Rhinopithecus bieti
GGAGATGAATTCACACATCACAAAGAAGTTTATTTTAATTGAGGATATTTCCTTTGACACCATAGGCTTCAAAGTAATCCAAAATATCCCTTCTCAGATTCCCCGAAAATGGTGCAATAAAACTGAAAACATCCATTGAAAGCATCGTGTAACTCTGTGAGATGAATTCACAGATCACAAAGGAGTTTCTCAGAAAGTTTCTTTCTAGTTTTTATCTGAGGATATTTAATTTTGACA
>NW_016872591.1:0-238 GCF_001698545.2 Rhinopithecus bieti
GTTATGTTTTAGCAAAGAGATTTGCAGCATTTTGCCCCTGCCCTAGAGGTTTGTGGAACTTTTAACTTGAGAGAAATTATTTAGGGTATCTGGTGGAAGAAATTTCTAAGCAGCAAAGCATTCAAGAGATGACTTGAGTGCTGTTAAAGGCATTCCATTTTATAAGGGAAGCAGAACATAAAAGTTCAGAAAATTTGCAGCCTGACAATGCAACAGGAAAGAAAATCTCATTTTCTGA
>NW_016872592.1:0-1379 GCF_001698545.2 Rhinopithecus bieti
ATATATTTATTATTGCCAAATTTTTCCTCCTTATCTTAGGGCTTTAGGTTAACTGACATAGTATGGATACACATGTAAATGTTCTTCACCATAATTATTTAAATAAAGGTATCAATTCTGTCTGTATTTTTTATGCAGAGATTGTAAATAATCCGAAATCCAACAAAAGTAGTTTTGTTCCCAACAATGATTAAAAAAATTTGCTATTCTTCTCTCTTAAAATAAGTTAGATAAAGTAATAATACAAATCTGGTTCAAACCACTGGAGAGCTTCCAAGGCAGTGAGAACTCCTGATTTTGAGGACCAAATTTCCAAAGAAGTGAGCTAGACATTTGGGGCCACTCATCTCTGAGGGCACTTATCAATTTGAAAGAAGTGACTGGAGAATGGGAAGCTCTGCAGAGCTTTTAGCTAAATAACAGGGTTAGGGGAACAAATGCTGGGTTACAGGGCTGACTGATGAGGAGTAGCCCTAGTAATCACACAGGATATCAGTGGGGTCCCCAAAGTTTTGATTCCTAACAGCAGGCTGCAGCAGAAATTAGCAAGCACTCAAATGAACTGAGGCCCAACTTTTAAACACTTCAATTATTGATTTGATTAATATAATCACAGAACATGATAGAGAACATGGATACAGACCCACATACATATTAACAATGATTTATGACAAAGATTGCACAAAGAGCAGTGGGAAAAGCATTAATTTTTTGATAAATGGTGATGGATTCACTGAATAAACACGTTGGAAAAATTAGTATTGACTCATCCATATTGTACTCCCAAATTAATTTCAGATAGCATTAATTTAAATCTGAAATATGGAACAAGAAAATTTCTAGAAAAAATTTAGAAAAATATCTATATAACCTTGAGTTAGGAAAAGATTTCTCAAACAAGACAAGAAAAAAGGCACTAACTATAGATGAAAAGATTGACAAATTGGACTGCAATATCATAAAGAAATCCTGTTCACTCATAAACATCATTAAGAGTGAAAAGTAAGGCATAGGGTTGAAGATATTTGTAATACATGAGAAAAACAGTTACTTGTTTATTCTATTAACCACTCCTACAAATTAGTAAGAACATTTGATCACACAGTTCAATAGAAAAAAAGGCAAGATCATGAACAGGCATTTCTAAATGGTCAATAAACTTAAGATAAAAAATTCAACCTTACTAATAATCAGATAAATGAAAATTAAACCATACAGAGATACTGCTAGTGATGTGCTCATATGACTAAAATAAAATAAGATTCCGAATTTCACATAAGGGAAAGAGAATTAGAACTCTCACATTCTATTGAGAGTAACTTAAATTGGCATGAACACCTGGTAGTAATTAATAAAGTGAATATATATATATATATATA
>NW_016872593.1:0-737 GCF_001698545.2 Rhinopithecus bieti
TAGTACATTCATGTAGTTTCAAAATACACACATGTGAATACTAAAGCTTCTGCGGATCCCTTACAAATTCAGAATACAGCTTAGGTCAGGCTGATGAAAATCTTGGCTCAAATAAAATGAGGATACTTCCATTGTGGAAGTCCTCTGGGTGTGAAATTTTCAAAGCACTGAGTATAATCATAAGAGCACCTCACATGTTGTATTGTGCTCAGAAGTTATAAAGGGCTTTCTGCACAAGTTCTATCATTATTTTCTATACCACGAAGTAGGTAGGGTAGTTTTACCCTTTAGGTATAGGTAAAGAAACAAGGACTGATAAATTTAAAAACTGGGCAAAGCATCATAAGTAGTAAGGAACCAGTGAGACTGGAAATACACATTGTCTCTTTCTTCTGGTTTGAGAGGCAAATTAACCCAGAATGAACAGGTAATCCAGCAATATTTGCAATAAAAGAAAAATAGCCAGTAATTCGTATTGCTTTCCTTGTTTGTGATGAATGAAAGTATTAGTTTTCCATCGACAGAAATATCTTAGGCCCAATGAAGTGGCCAAAACATCATAAAGATAAAAATGTGTAAACTCTATACTTTGGTAATAATGATGCTGAATTTAAGGGAAATATTCAGAGATGTGTGGAAATATTTACTGTCAAGAGTATTCATAGAGTGTTATCTGTATGTCCAAAGAAGTTCCGTGAAAGCTAAGGGTACCTTTGGTTTAAGGGGCTATAAGCAGA
>NW_016872594.1:0-2607 GCF_001698545.2 Rhinopithecus bieti
GTTCAATGTCTTTTGACAAATGCTTTTAAAATCACCGATGTGTAGCAGGACAGATTCTTATGTAACTGTTTTGGGTGAGGACTGGTTGGTTGGTTGAATTACAGGGATTCTGCTGTGAGGCTAGGGTAGGGAAGCACTGGGCTAGAGGCAGGCGGGCTGTCACCGGAGCACGCCCTTGGAAGGCAGGAGGCAGAGTGGCCGTGGCCAATTGCCCAGGATAGTGATGGGGTGACCCAGGTTGGCTAGGTCCCTATCTTAGGGAGGGGGCCTTGTGATCTGGAGGCAACTACAGGTCTTGGGACCTTTGAGGAGCCACTGGTCTGCAGTGTGGGGATGAATGGATTATGAGCTGTGGTGTCATAGTTTTGAAGTTGTTTGCCAATTTCAGAGAAGGCTGTGACCCCCAGGAACAACTGGAGCTCCAAAGACTTGGGAAAAACCGTGCCTTGTAACCCAACCTTTGAAGCTCAACTACCTCCTACTCCCCAAGTGCCCTAAGCCTTTTGCTCCTGACCTTTACATAGGTAGTCTCCTTGGCCTGAATGTTCCTTTTTCCTTTAAAAATTTCACCTTCAGGGCCAGGCTCGGTGGCTCACGCCTGTAATCCCAGCACTTTGGGAGGCTGAGATGGGCGGACCATGAGGTCAGGAGATCGAGGCCATCCTGGCTATGGTGAAACCCCGTCTCTACTAAAAATACAAAAAAAAAAAAAAAAAAAAATTAGCCGGGCATGGTGGTGGGTGCCTATAATCCCAGCTACTCGGGAGACTGAGGCAGGAGAATCGCTTGAACCCGGGAGGCGGAGCTTGCAGTGAGCTGAGATCGCACACTGCACTCCAGCCTGGGCGACAGAGTGAGACTCTGTCTCAAAAAAGATAAAAAATAAATAATAAAATAAATAAACAAATAAATAAATAAATAAAATTCACCTTCAGGTCAGCTCCTGAAAGACTTCCCTTAAATATCACCTCCTCCAGGAAGGCTTCCTTAACGAGCCACTCCATATACCTGAGTCTAGGTTATATGGCCACCCCTAACTTGGCTAATATGGGCTCCCAGTGTAATGACACTTGATTTTATTTTTGAGACAGGGTCTTACACTGTCACCCAGGCTGGAGTGCAGTGGCATGATCACTGCTCACTGAAGCCTCGAACTCCTGGCTCAAGCGATCCTCCTGCCTCAGCCTTCCTAGTTGCTGAGACTACAGGCACACGCCACTATGCCCAGTTAATTTTTAAAATTTGTTTTGTAGAGACAGGGTCTCACTATGTTGCCCAGGCTGGTCTAGAACTCCTGGGCTCAAGCGATCTTCCTGCCTGGGGCTCCCAAAGTGTTGGGATTACAGGCATGAGCCACCGTGCCTGGCCAGACACTTGATTCTAATGGTCACTTCTGCCTGTCTGTTCGGGAACTCTTTGGGTACAGAGTTAAGTCTGGGAGCTAGCTCAGGGCCTGGCACAGAGCAGATTTAGGGAAGGTTTGAGGACAGATCCATCCCTGCTCCTTGGGGAGCCTTCCCAGCCTCCTTCCGGAAGGAGTGAGGGGTCCAGGAAACAGTGGGAGTGGTAGGCCAAGGGCAGTGCTCTGGTTTTCACTGGAGAGCAATGCCTCCATGGAGGGAATTGTTACAAAGTTTCACAAATGAGGAAAAGGGATACCAAGAAGTTAAAGTAAATTGCCCAGAATGTGAGGGACAAGCCAGGCTTTGAAGTCAGACCTAGGCTCTAATCCCAGGCCCCGGCCTGACTGCTGTGTGACCTTGGCAGGTCACTTCTGTCTGAACCTCAGTCTCCTCACTGGTAAGAGGTAATGGTATTTACTGCACTAGGAGAAGATTAAGTGGAAATCATCCACAGAAAAGCACAGCATGTAGTGCAGAGAAAGCTCTAAAAATGTCTGCATGTCTGCTGTGATCTCATTTCAGACAGGAAGAAAGGCAAAGAATATGAATTTTTTTCGCCTTTATAAAATTGGCTTCTTTATTTCAAGAACAGAAAATAAAACTATCATTTGGGCAGCTGCTCCAGTTTTGTCCAAAATAATTTATTTACCAGCCTTACAAAAAATATGTTGGCAAGAAAAGAATCAGTCCCCTAGGAGCAGGCAAGCCTCTCCTTCCTTCCGGTGGCTCCCCTAGGACCTGCCGGAGAGTGGAGAGTCCAGTAGGGGCTCCCCAAGCCCAGGGTGGATGAGGAAAAGGTCAGGAAGTGGGGAACTGTCCTGCCCTCCTGGCCATGGGGGCCGATCCAGTGGGCACTGAGGCACTTGTGGGCAAAGGCTGGAGGCCCATGCCCCTTTGTGGGGGGTGAAGCTGTCCTGGGAGGGCCAGGTGTGGAGGGAGGGGATGCTGAGGGCTGCTTAGGGAGAAACCAGCCACTCAGTCAGTCTCTGAGGCAAGGCTCCTGGGGCGGGGCTGAGGGGGGATAGCTGGGGTAGTGGGGACCCCACCGACAGCCTCAGGGACTCCTCCCTCTGCTGTGGCAGGCCCCAGGTCCACCTGTGCAGGGGTACTCAGAGAGACTGGGCTGGTGGAGGCTGGACCTGGGGAGGCTGGGCTGGGGGAGGCTGGTGAACGCCGGCTTTGGCGCCGGGCAGGCTGAGGGGTG
>NW_016872595.1:0-647 GCF_001698545.2 Rhinopithecus bieti
AGCACCACCAGTTGCCACTCTCTTTTCCCCTCAGGGAACTGTTTAAGACCCAGGATCAAGCCAGTGCGCATTCCAGGGCCAGGCTAAAAGCAGCAACCAATAGCAGAGAAAAAAATTGTATAGTCTTACCAGTTACCACCACGCAGCTGGGCTGGGAATCCATGAAGACGAAGTGGGAGCTCGCGCTGCGCTTCCTGGGTCAGGCGGCAGCTCGGTGGCCTGGCTCTGCGCCCTCTGCAGGCCTGGCCGCGTGCTGGCCGTGGGGCCGCTATGGAGCGGGAGCCCAACTCCTCCCGGCCGCCGGGCTTCCGTAGCGTTCTGGGCCCCGAAAGGCCAAGGATCTGGGGGAGAGTGTTAAGGCGATGCCCCTTGAAAGCAGAACTATGAAGCTTAGGACAGCGGGTCGGAGCGCCAGCAGGGACTTTCTGCTGGGTCTGGGTCAGTTTGTTGTTCGGGATGGTTCAAAGGTGAGCTAAGGGTTTGGCCACCACCTGTTCCGGTTTGCCTGGGATGGAGGGGTGTCTGGGACGGGACACTAGAATGTGCTCAAAGGGGTGCCGTCCTGGGCACTGTGGGCTACCCTGTACGTCGTTTATTTAGAACTTATTTTTTCCTCGTTAGTAATCCCCGCTCCCTGCCAGAGCCCC
>NW_016872596.1:0-737 GCF_001698545.2 Rhinopithecus bieti
AGTGCTAGGCCAATACAGGCAACTATCTTTTTTGTAAGCCACTAGTTCTGATTGCATATTCAGGTTATTTCTTCAGTGTAAATTTTTGCTTCTAGCTATTTCAACTTGAACTTCTTTCCTTGGGTAGAGCTCTTAGTGGAAATTTGTGTTTCTCCATCTTCAAAATCATTTTTCGGTTTATGTAGTGTGGCTTCTACCCTGTTGCTTTACTGAGATTTCCCCCTGTAAAGTCACTAGTGACCTTCTAATCCTCAAATCCAGTGGACATCTCTCAGGCTGTATTTTATTTCACCTGCTTGATTTTTCTTTATTCTTCTTCTTCTTTTTTTTCTTCATCATGAGACAGAGTCTTGCTCTGTTGCCCAGGCTGGAGTACAGCGGCATAATCACGGCTTACTGCAGTCTTGACCTCCCAGGCTCAGGTGATCCTTCCACCTCAGCCTCTCCAGTAGCTGGGATCACAGGCACATGCCACCATACCCAGCTAGTTTTTTTATTTTTAGCAGGGACAGGGTTTCACTGTGTTGCCCAGGCTGGTCGTGACCTCTTGAGCTCAAGTAATCTGCGTGCCTCAGCCTCCCAAAGTGCTGGGATTACAGGTGTGAGCCACCACACTCAGCCCAATTATTCTTTCTTTATCATTTATTCTTTGTTTTTTGTTCCAATTCTAACATTTTTGCCCATTCCCTTCTTTGCATCTTCACCCCCCTTTGAGATGGAGTTTTGCTGTTGTTGCC
>NW_016872597.1:0-735 GCF_001698545.2 Rhinopithecus bieti
AGGTGCAGTGGCTCATGCCTGTGATCCCAGCACTTTGGGAGGTCGAGGAGGGTGAATCACCTGAGGTCAGGACATCAAGACCAGCCTGGCCAACATGGTGAAACCCTGTCTCTACTAAAATACAAAATTAGCTGGGCGTGGTGGTGGGCGCCTGTAATCCCAGCTACTCAGGAGGCTGAGGCAGGAGAATCCTTTGAACCAGGGAGGTGGAGGTTGCAGTGAGCCGAGATCGCACCATTGCACACCAGCCTGGGTGACAGAGCGAGACTCCGTCTCAAAAAAAAAAAAAAAACAAAAAAAAAACAAAAGAAAAAGAAAAGAAAAGCATGCTCTGAGACTGTCACTGTCATGAAGTACTGGGAGGAGTATAACTTGGTATTAATTGGGGGGAGGAGGGAAATTTGACAATATATAGTAATATGTAGCAAATTTTAGAATCTTGCTATACATTATTTGACCCTGTAATTGAACTTCTAGGAATGTATCCTAAGTTATTACTCAGAAATGCACAAAGAATGACAAGGATGTTTATTAACTGTGTTGTTTATATGAACAAAAATGATAACCAACCTAAATATCAACCATTTAGGAAAAAAATAAATTATGGTATGTACAGATAATGAACCATTAAGCTAGCATTAAAATCATATTTTTGAATTCAGTAAAGTAATATGGAGAAATGTTTACAATGTTAAGTGAAAACATGAGAATACAAAAGACAGATCATAACTCCAC
>NW_016872598.1:0-2027 GCF_001698545.2 Rhinopithecus bieti
TTTAGGTGAGCAAGAAGCATTAGATTGACTCATCTGACTAGATTTTCTGCTGTGTTCTCTCTATGTATAAAATGAAGGGAATTTTCTTCCCCTTCTTGGAGGGTTCTGAGTCCTAAATTCTCACATGCCATTCATTTATCCTTAGACTTTGTGTCAGGTGACTCTGCTACAAGGCATGTCAACAGTCTTCCCTTTCCTTCCACAACGTATGTCAGGAGACACAGCTCATAGACCTTGCTATGGGACGAATCCTTTAGAATTGGTAGCATGTCATATCCCCAGAATTGGGGAAACCTGAAGCCACCAAACCAGACCTAAAAGATCTCAGTAACTTCTGCTAGACTCCTGATGTGAATTTGTTCCCTGTTCTAGTGCAGAGGAGAAGGTAGTCTTTCTGAAACTATCATTTCCAGATACCTTAGAGCTTTTAAGTGTATTATTGTTGCTCTAACTTTAAATACACAAATTTGTGACCCAGAAATGCCACTTCTACATATATACTCAAGAGAATTTTAAACACGTGTTTACACAAAATGTGAACATGAATGTTCATGGCTTCATTATTTACAGTAGTCAAAAGTGGAAGCGACCCACTTTTTTGTTAATTAATGAAATGAACAAACTATGGCATAGCAATACAATGGAATATCATTTGGCCATAATAAGGACTGAAATACTGCTACAACAGAAAGTACTTGCTACAATATATATTAATATTGAAAACGTTACACTAAATAAATGAAGCCCATAACAAAATATTAGGGAGGGGAATGGAAAGTGACTGCTGATGGATTTATTTTGAAATGATGCATATATTATCAAATTGATTGTGGTGATGGTAGCACAACTTGATGGATATACTGTAAACCATTGAATTGTATACTTTAAATAGGAGAATTGTATGGTATGTGATTTATATCTCAATAAGGTTGTTTCAGAATATTCTATTACTGACTCCTTGGATGAAACGTCCAAGAATCCTTTGGACTCCTTAGTACAGTTTGAAAAGTCACATTGGCTGACATCTACCTTTTCAGTGAATTTAATAGGACTTTAAATAGAATGAAAGCTCAGCCTACAGTGTTATTGACTTGTGTATCTGAAAATGTCTGAAAAGTTCACTATAAATCCCAAGTCGGATGTCATATGGATTTTGCCTCATTCTGCCACTAGTTCTATTTTCTTTCTTCTTCTTTTTTTAAAATTATACTTAAAGTTCTAGGGTACATGTGCACAGCATGCAGTTTTGTCACATATGTATGCATGTGCCATGTTTGTGTGCTGCACCCATTAACTCGTCATTTACAATAGGTATTTCTCCTAATGCTATCCCTCCCCTCCCCCCACTCCACAACAGGCCCCAGTGTGTGATTTTCCCCACCTTGTGTCCAAGTGTTCTCATTGTTCAATTCCCACCTATGAGTGATAACATGCAGTGTTTGGTTTTCTCTCCTTGTGATACTTGGCTCAGAATGATGGTTTCCAGCATCATCCATGTCCCTACAAAGGACATGAACTCATCCTTTTTTATGGCTGCATAGTATTCTATGGTGTATATGTGCCACATTTTCTTCATATAGTCTGTTGTTGATGGACATTTGGGTTGGTTCCAAGTCTTTGCTATTGTGAATAGTGCCGCAATAAACATACGTGTGCAGGTGTCTTTGGAGCAGCATGATTTATAATCCTTTGGGTGTATACCCAGTAATGGGATGGCTGGGTCAAATGGTATTTCTAGTTCTAGATCCTTGAGGAATCGCCACACTGTTTTCCACAATGGTTGAACTAGTTTACAGTACCACCAACAGCATAAAAGTGCTCCTATTTCCCCACATGCTCTCCAGGAACTGTTGTTTCCTGACTTTTTAATGATCGCCATTCTAACTGGTGTAAGATGGTATCTCATTGTGGTTTTGATTTGCATTTCTCTGATGGCCAGTGATGCTGAGCATTTTTTCATGTGTCTGTTGGCTGCATAAATGTCTTCTTTTGAGAAGTGTCTGTTCATATCCTTCACCCAGTTTTTG
>NW_016872598.1:6671-7578 GCF_001698545.2 Rhinopithecus bieti
TATATCATAATATACATATAATATAATATATATCATACATATACATATTATATAATATATCATGCGTATACATATTATATAATATATATCTATTACATTGAGAGCTATTTTGCATAACCCAATTGGGACTAACTAGATGAAACTCACTAGATTAACTATCTTCTGGGTTCACCACAGCCCAGGCTGTGTATGGTTGTATATGGATGGAGCCAGTTTTATAGAAAGCAGACTCTTGTGGCTGAATCCAATGTATTCAAGAGTAGTCGTTTATTTGGGAAGAGGATTGAAATAAGTCAATAATTAATGCACTAGTGAGTCCAACTCTGAATCTCGTTCACTGCTTTCCATAAAATATTTCCTGTGAGCTTTCAGTGGATATAAAGCGAAGGTCTTTTCTGCTCCCATACCACTGCAGGAGTTACCTAAAACTAATTGCTTACTTCCTCAATGCCCAACTGAGATCAGCTACACTGAAAGAATGGGGGTTCAGAATTGGATCTGAGGTGACAGCAGGGAAGAGGTGATTTTTGGAGTGCACAGAATGAATCTGGGGAAGACTGGTCTATCAGCATTAGGTACTTTACCTAGGAGATGGGGAAATATGCAGAACTGTAGAACCAAAAGGCAATCCAGACCTATGTTGCCTGCTTTGCATTTTTACCTGGAGCCCCTATATAGCAAGATTCTTTGCGATGTCTCTTCCATCCACATCTTCAATTAAAACACACAGAAACAATTAGACTTTGTTGAGCACATACTATTCCCAAGCTCCATACTAGGAGTCTTTGGAGTTCCCAAACATAACGTGAAGAGACATATGTGAATATGACTTCTAATTGCAAGGCAGGATATAACCTGGACTCTAATAAAGGACTGAGATAAAAAAAAAAATAAACAGAGAGATTGG
>NW_016872599.1:0-784 GCF_001698545.2 Rhinopithecus bieti
AAAAAAAAAAAAAAGGATACTACAGCAGCTTATTTTACATTTACTTTATTTACCTTCTGCCAAATAAAGGCTCTTGCTCTCTATTGTAAAATGACTCTTTCAGGTATGTAGGGTGGCTTCTGAGCACCCATACATTGTCAGCAATTCCTTCAGTAATTTTCTGGTAAAGAGACATTATCTCTGGGATGATGGGAGGCCTTCTTTGGTAATCCAGCTCAGGAGTTCAGCTCCTAAGCATTACTTTTATTTCTACCAAGTTAGTAAATGCTACTTAAGTTATCCTCCTCTGAGAAACTTGGGACATTGAACTATAGGTCTTAGTCAGAATTGCATATAAAAAGGCATAATTCCTCAGGGTGGTTTTCTCTAGCAAATTATAGCATAATTAGAAACAGTTTTTGGCCAGGAGCGGAGGCTCACGTCTGTAATCCCAACACTTTGGGAAATTGATGTGGGTGGATCACCTGAGGTCAGGAGTTCAAGACCAGCCTTGCCAATATAGTGAAACCCCATCTGTACTAAAAATACAAAATTTAGCCAGATGTTGTGGCAGGCACCTATAATTCCAGGTCCTCTGGAGGCTGAGGCAGGAGAATCACTTGAACCTGGGAGGTGGAAGTTGCAGTGAGCCGAGATCATGCCACTGCACTCCAGTCTGGGAGACACAGCAAGATTCTGCCTAAAAAAAAAGAAAGAAAGAAAGAAATAGAAATAGAAATAAAAGCAGTTTTCAGAAATTGTGTATGATATGTTCATATTAATATATTATAAAATAATTATAATA
>NW_016872600.1:0-668 GCF_001698545.2 Rhinopithecus bieti
AAAGAAAATACGACAGTTTCTTATTCAGCTAAGAATTTCTGATATTGAGTCCACTCTTTGGTTTATTTTAAAAATAAGTTATTTAGCTGTGTACAGATTAGATTTTACAAATTGCATTAATGACTTACATTTAATATAATTTTACTCATTCTTTAGCATCTATGTACCAGATGCGGTCCTATGCATTACAATAGGTTCAAAAGCTTTGCCTGAGTGATTTTTAGAACACATAGATTCACTTTAAACTCAGGTTTGCCATTGTTGAAAAGGAAATGATATTTCTCTCAGAACATTTATTGCTGTGGATGATTATGTTTTATGCCTCAGCCATGCTCTATCCCATGAGGGACAAAAAAGCCAGTGGAAGAGATAACATATAAATATATGAGTAGTTAACTAACAGATGTCATCACGTAATAGCCCAATTTGCGACACATTTACACTGAGGTTTGTATCTGTAACAGGAACTTATGAAAGTCTAAATTTGCATACTTTTCATACAAAAATAAACCCATATCAAAATATGCCCAGGTCTCTGATGCCAAAGGATGTGTTTTTCATTTGAACTCATTTGAACATATTCCACCTACTGAGACTGATTTGTGCTTTTAACAAAACACTTAATTTTCCTCTACTGCTATCTAAGAGATACGAGGAGACCAGCTTAT
>NW_016872601.1:0-667 GCF_001698545.2 Rhinopithecus bieti
AACTTAGTTAAGCTGTTCCCATGTAATAGGCCACTCTTTCCCACACAATTTCATTCATATCTTTTTCTTGTTTCTTGCTTTTCTTCACTGGGCATGCCCTCTCCCAACATATTTACTGAGAATGCCTTTCCCCAGTCCTAACCACTCTTCCATGTTAGTTTCAAATACTACTTCTTTTATATGGTATTCTTTGGTCTTCCACAGCTGGAAAAACTTTCTTGTCTCCTGAACCTCCATTTGTTGTATTTTGAGCCAAACCACTTTCTACCATATACTCTAATCATTTGTTTACATGTCTTATCTTTCCTTCTATAACTTACACTACTTAAGGGCAAAGCCCATGTCTGATTTATTTTTTATCATCCTGTCAGCCTTAGAACCATGTTTGGTACCCCCTAGACATTCAATAAGCAACTGCCGAATGAGAAAGTAAAAGGGGCGTAAATTAAATACTTACTATATGGTTCTTTGAGCAACACAGGAGGTGAGAGTTTAATAAAATAGTCAAGGACACATAGCATTAACTGAAATGAAATCACCAGATCATCTTCCATTTGTAATACTTCCCCTGAAAAAAAAAAAAATTTACATTTTAAAGAAAGTTAGAGATTCAGATCTCTGTATCAGAGAAAATTGTAGGGTAGAGTATATCCATAAATTCATTCCT
>NW_016872602.1:0-2123 GCF_001698545.2 Rhinopithecus bieti
AGCACAGATAAGCAAATTTAGTGAAGTTGTTAGATACAAATCAATATACAAAAATCATTAGCATTTGTTTATACTAACTGTGAACAATCTGAAAAGGAAATGAAGAATATAATTTCATTTATAAGAGCAACAAATAAATACCTAGGAATTAAGTAAAGAAGTGAAAGATTTCTATAATGAAAACAATTAAACACTGATGAAAGAAATTGAAGGCAACATAAAAAAATTAAAAGATATTCCTTGTTAATGGATTAGAAGAATCAATATTATTGCAATGTCCACACTACCTAAAGCAATCTGTAGATTCCATGCAAGCCCTATCAAAATACCAAGAAAATTCTTTATAGAAATAGATAAAGTGATTCCAAAATTATTTAGAAACATAAAAATCCCAGAATAGCCAAACCTTTCCTAAGCCAAGCTGGATAAATTACATAACTTGACTTTAAATTATACTACAGAGATATGGTAACCAAAACAACATGGTACTGTCATAAAAAACTGACACATAAACCAATGAAACAGAATAGAGATCACAGAAAAAATCCATATGCCTATTTTGAAGCGAGTATTTTGATAAAGGTGCCAAGCATATATACTGTGAAAAGACAGTTTTCAATAAATTCTTCCATGTAAACTAGATATCCATATTCAGAAAATGAAAATAGATCCCTAACTCTTGCCATATACCAAAACCAAATGATAATTGATTAATCAAATCTAAGACCTCAGATTATGAAAATATTGCAAGAAAGCATAGGAGACACTCTCTAGGACATTGAGTGGGGCAAAACTTATGAAGTAATACCCCACAAGCAGCGGCAACCAAAACAAAATGGTTAAATGGAATCACACCAAGTTAAAAGCTTCTGCACAGCAAAAGACACTTTTAACAAAGTGAAGAGACAACCTAAAGAATATAGAAAATATTTGCAAACTACACTTCTGACAAGAGATTAATAACTAGAACATATAAAAGCTCAAACAATTCTATAGGAAAAAATCTAATAATCCAATTTTAAATGGGCAAAATATTAGAACTGACATTTCTCAAAAGAAGACATGCAAATGGCAAACAGGCCTATAAAAGGTGTGCAACATCAATAATCATCAGATAAATGCAAATTAAAACTAGAATGAGATACTATCTCACTCCAGTAAAAATGGTTTATATTCAAACAAGGGCAATAACAAATCCTGGAAAAGATATGGAGCAAAGGAAAACCACATAAACTGTTTATATAAATGTAAATTAGTACAACCACGAGGGAGACCAGTTTGGAGGTTTCTCAAGAAACTTAAAATAGAGCTACCATATGATCCAGCAGTCCCACTGCTGGGTATACACACCCCCTTAAAGGAAAAGAAGTACATCAAAGATAACCTGAACTCTCATGTTTATTGCAGCACTATTCACAGTAGCTGAAATTTGGAAGCAATCTGTGTCCATTGACAGAAGAATGGATTTAAAAAATGTAGCACATACACACAACAGAATACTATTCTGTCATAAAAAAAGATGAGATCCAGTCATTTGTAACAACATGGATTGTACTGATTGTAATTATGTTAAGTGAAATAAGTCAGGCACAGAGAGATGAAAATCACATCTTCTCAATTATTTGTAGGATTTAAATGTCAAAGCAATTAAACTCATGGGAATAGAAGGTAGAAGACTGGTTCACAGAGACTGTAAAAGGTAGAGGGAATTAGTAGGAAGATGGGTTTGGTTAATGGGTACACATACATACACAAAAAATAGAATAAATAATACACAGTATTTGCTAATGCAAAGAGGTGAATATAGTTAATAATTTAATTGTACATTTTAAAATAACTAAAATAATATAATTAGATTGTACTACAAAGTTTAAATGTTTTAGGGTATTGATATCTCATTATTCCATTCTGATAATGTGATTATTTCATATTACATGTCTGTATTGAAGCACATACCCCATAAATATATATGTCTATCATTTACTCACAAAAATTAAAAATAGAAAATATTAAAAATAAAACACAATAGAGTATTTTGCATAATCAAAGACATTGTCTTGAAATTGATATGGAGTCTCAAGGAACTATTAATTACATTTTCTTACTTAAAAACCTATTACAAA
>NW_016872602.1:5006-6625 GCF_001698545.2 Rhinopithecus bieti
AAAAAAAAAAAAAAAAAAAAAAAAAAAAAAAAAAAAACTACACAAGAAGTGAAGGAAGAAATAAATAGCTTAAAGAAAAGAAAAACAATAAAAAATTCAGGAAATTTTAGACAAACTTCTAGAAATGTAAAATGCTCTGGAAAATTTCAGCAAAAGAATTGAGGTAGAAGAAAGAAATTCAGAGCTTAAAGAAAAGGTCTTTGAATTAACCCAGTGTAACAAAGTTAAAGTAAAAAGAATAAGAAAATACGAACAAAGACCCCAAGAAATCTAGGTTCATGTTAAATGATCGAAACTAAGAATAATCAGAATTCCTGAGGAAGATGAGAATTCTAAAAGCTTGGAAAATATATTTGGGGGAATAATCAAGGAAAACTTTTCTTGTCTGGCTGGAGACTTAGACATCAAAATACCAGAAGCAAAAAGAACACCTGGGAAATTCAATGCAAATAGGGGGCGCCCAAGATGGCTGAATATGAACAGCTCCAGCCTCCAGCTCCCAGCATGAGCAACACAGAAGATGGATGATTTCTGCATTTTCAACTGAGGTACTGGGTTCATCTCACTGGGGCATGTTGGACAGTCTGTGCTAGTCAATGGGTGCAGCCCAACCAGCCATAGCTGAAGCAGGGCGAGGCATCACCTCACCTGGGAAGCACGAGGGGAAAGGGAATTCCTTTTGCTAGCCAAAGGAAACTGAGACACACAACACCTGGAAAATCGGGTAACTCCCACCCTAATACTGCACTTTACCAAGGGTCTTAGCAAATGGCACACCAAGAAATTATATCCCATACCTGGCTCATAGGGTCCCACACCCATGTAGCCTCCCTCATTGCTAGCACAGCAGTCTGAGATCTAACTGCAAGGTGGCAGCGAGGCTGGGGGAGGGGCACCCACCATTGCTGAGGCTTAAGTAGGTAAATAAAGCCACAGAGAGGCTCGAACTGGGTTGAGCACTGGCAGCTCAAGGAGGCCTACCTGCCTCTGTAGACTCCACCTCTGGGGACAGGGTATAGCTAATAAAAAGCAGCAGAAACCTTTGCAGATGTAAATGTCCCTGTCTGACAGCTTTGAGGACAGCAGTGGTTCTCCCAGCATGGAGGCTGAGATCTGAGAATGGACAGATTGCCTGCTCAAGTGGGTCCCTCACCTCTGAGTAGCCTAACTAGGAGACATACCCCACCAGGTGCAGACTGACACCTCACACCTCATATGACTGGGTACACCTCTGAGATGAAGCTTCCAGAGCAAGAATCAGCAGTATTTTTTTTCATATTATCAGTTTTTTTTTTAAAAATATGCAGTGAGAATATAGAGTCATCAACAAAGAACATATAATCATTATTTGGTATGCTATATACAAAATGTACATCTTAAATTTTGCATAATAATATGGGTGCAAATACAGCTTTCAGTCTATGTGTAGTTTTCTCTCGTATTGGGTATATTTCTCAATTTTACTCTTCTGGGCTGCCCTGTTGCAAGTATAGAAGTCAAGAGGTAACAGGTTTGCATGTCATATCTCTACTAGGTCAGTTAAAGTAGATGCCCTGCTACCATTGTTCCTTCAGTCCTGGGATTCCCAAACCAACTGTTTTCCTCCTACTATCTTGCTT
>NW_016872603.1:0-1884 GCF_001698545.2 Rhinopithecus bieti
ACTCCAGCCTGGGCGACAGAGCGAGACTCCATCTCAAAAAAAAAAGAACATGTTTAGCAAAATAAGAAAGTCACATAATAAATACTGTGTGGCTCCATCTATATAACAATCAAACATGTAAAACTAAAACATACTGTGCTTGGAACTGCAGGTAAAAAATAAAATCATTTTATAATTTTAAAAAAGAATACAGGCATGGTGGCTGATGCTTAAAGTCTCAGCACTTTGGGAGATTAAAATAGGAAGATCTCTTGAGGCCAAGGGTTTGACGCCAGCCTGGGCAAAACAGCAAGACCCTGTTTCAACAAAAAAAAATTTTTTGAATTAGCTGAGAGAGGCTGGGTATGGTGACTCACGCCTGTAATCCCAGCACTTTGGAAGGCCAAGGCAGGCGGATTGCTTTGAGTTCAGGAATTCAAGATCAGCCTGGGCAAAATGGTAAAACTCCATTTCTACCAAAAATTAGCCAGGCATGGTGGCTTACACCTTTAAATCCAGCTACTTGGCAAGCTGAGGCTGGAGAATCACCTGAGCCCAGAAAGCAGAGGTTGCAGTGAGCTGAGATCACACCACTGCACTCCAGCCTGGGTGTCAGAATGAGACCCTGTCTCAAAAAAAAAAAAAAAACAAACAAACAAAAAAACTAGGCATGGTGGTGCCTGCCTGTAGTCCTAGCTACTTGGGAGGCTGAGGTGGGAAGATAACTTCAGCTCAGGAGTTCAGGGCTATAGTGAGCTATGATCACGCCACTGCACTCCTGCGTGCAGGGATAGTCTGCTCCCTAGAGTACCTAAAAATATCTTCTGCCTTTTCTGTTTTTCATTCTCAGCTGCCTTCATACCTAAAAAAGCTCTATAGTCCCAAGGTCTGTCTACTCCTCTACTTTCCTTCCTTGCTTCCCCAGTTGCCTCCACTGGCTCCAGAGACATGACAAGGCCATCTAGGAAAGAACACTCATCTCCTTTCAGTCTCTGGAATGGGTGACAAAAATACCACTGTTGTTAGATTACTCAAGCTGTAGAAACAGACTTTAACCACAGATTCTTATGCTGTAAGGCAACATGCACCCCCAGTCCCTCTTTATTTTCTCATTTGGCCTCTTGTAACAGCCACTCACCTAGCCTCCCTGCTTCTAAAATGCATGCCTGTTCCTATCTCTCTTTCATTAAAAACCCTTCACTTGTTCCTCCTCACTGTCTCCAGAGAGGTTAAAACTGGAAACCATTGGACCTATTTGGTCTACAGATGTACTAATGTGTTTGGTTTGTATACATGCTTCAAATAAAACCAAAAGCAAAACTCTGGGTTAACTTTTTTTTTGAGATAAAATCTCATTCTGTCACCTGGGCTGGAGCGCAGTGGTGCAATCACGGCTCACCACAGCCTTGACCTCCCAGGCTCAAGTGATCCTCTGACCTCAGCCTTCCAGATAGCTGGGACTACAGGTGCAGGCCAGCATTGCAGCTAATTTTTTTTTGTATTTTTTGTAGAGGTTTCTTTGGATAACATTTTAAACCTGGGAGATTTTACATAATAATCTGGATTTCCAGCATCTCTTTTTTTTTTTTTTTGGAACGGAGTCTCGCTCTGTTGCCCAGGCGGGAGTGCAGTGGCCGGATCTCAGCCCACTGCAAGCTCCGCCTCCCGGGTTCACGCCATTCTCCTGCCTCAGCCTCCCGAGTAGCTGGGACCACAGGCGCCCGCCACCTCGCCCAGCCAGTTTTTTGTATTTTTTAGTAGAGACGGGGTTTCACCGTGTTAGCCAGGTGGTCTCCTCCTGACCTCATGATCTGCCCGTCTCGGCCTCCCAAAGTGCTGGGATTACAGGCTTGAGCCACCGCGCCTGGCCCCAGCATCTCTTTAAAACTCGAAGATCAGTGAAAA
>NW_016872604.1:0-669 GCF_001698545.2 Rhinopithecus bieti
TGGAAGAAAGCTGGATGGAGAATGACTTTGATGAGTTGAGAGAAGAGGGCTTCAGATGATTAGTAATAACAAACTTCTCTGAGCTAAAGGAAGATGTTCGAACCCATCACAAAGAAGCTAAAAACCTTGAAAAAAGATTAGACAAATGGCTAACTAGAATAAACAGTGTAGAGAAGACCTTACATGATCTGATGGAGCTGAAAACCATGGCACGAGAACTACATGATGCATGCACAAGCTTCAGTAGCTGATTTGATCAAGTGGAAGAAAGGGTATCAGTGATTGAAGATCAAATGAATAAAAGCAAGTGAGAAGAGAAGTTTAGTGGAAAAAGAGTAGAAAGAAATGAACAAATCCTCCAAGAAATAGGGTACTATGTGAAAAGACCAAATCTACGTCTGATTGGTGTACCTGAAAGTGATGGGGAGAATGGAACTAAGTTGGAAAGCACTCTTCAGGATATTATCCAGGAGAATTTCCCTAACCTAGCAAGGCAGACCAACATTCAAGTTCAGGAAATACAGAGGACACCACAAAGATACTCCTCGAGAAGAGCAACTCCAAGACACATAATTGTCAGATTCATCCAAGTTGAAAAGAAGAAAAAAATGTTAAGAGGAGCCAGAGAGAAAGGTCGGGTTACCCACAAAGGGAAGCCCATCAGACTAA
>NW_016872605.1:0-1249 GCF_001698545.2 Rhinopithecus bieti
TTTTTGAGACAGTCTCGCTCTGTCAACGAGACTGGAGTGCAATGCCTCCATCTCGGCTCACTGCAACCTCTGCCTCCCTGGTTCAAGCTATTCTTGTGCCTCAGCCTCCTGAGAGCTGGGACTACAGGTGCGAGCCACCATGCCTGGCTAATTTTTGTATTTTTAGTGGAGACGGGGTTTCGCCATGTTGGCCAGGATGGTCTCGATCTCCTGACCTCGTGATCTGCCCAAAGTGCTGGAATTACAGGCATGAGCCACCGCACCGGGTCGAAACCTTACTGATTTAAATGAGTTTCAGAGAGGTTGTCTGTTCCAGGTCGCCTTAAAAAGTTCCTCATCCCTCATATAGAGTGATTGGTCTTAGGGGTCTTTAGATTGAGAAGACATTATTAAAGATTTCAGGATTGACGTAAGGATTGCGGGTCCTGTGGTGGGAGGGCAGTCCTCACTCACAGAATCCCATTTTCCTTTATAGAAGCCTGTCCTTGTGACCAAGGGGAGTTAGAATATTCTTCATCCTTAAAAAAAATGGTGGCACTAGCCACAGTTGTGTCTCTCAAAGTGGCTGGTCATCACAGCCTTGACATTGTATTTGTCAGGCGGAAACGCTTGCACAAAGAAGTGACGCGCATGGGCTAGGTGGGCTCATGTTTATAATCACAGCACTTTGAGAGGTTAAGACAGGAGGATCAATTTAATCTAGGAGTTCGAGGCCAGCATGGACAACATAGTGAGGCATTATCTCTACAAATAACACAAAAATTTAACTGGGTGTGGTGGTGTACATCTGTGGTCCTAGCCACTTGGGAGGCTGAAGCAGGAGGATCACTTGAGCCTAGGCAGTCAAGGCTGCAGTGAGCTGTGATTGTGCCACTGCACTGCAGCCTGGGCAACAGAACGAGACCCTGTCACAAACAAATGAACATCAAGAAGTGACTTGGTAATGCTTAATAGCAATGTAGTATTTATCTGCAGCAGGTTTAAAATTCTCTTTTGGACTGGGTGCAGTAAATCAAACCTGTAATCCCAGCACTTTGGGAGGCTGAGGTGGGCAGATCAGCAGAGGTCAGGAGTTTGAGACCAGCCTGGTCAACATGGTGAAACCCCATCTCTACTAAAAATACAAAAATTAGCTGGGCGTGTTAGTGGGCACCTGTAACCCCAGCTATTCAAGGGGCTGAGGCAGGAGAATTGCTTGAACCTGGGAAGTGGTGGTTGCAGTGAGCCGAGATCGCGCCATTGTACTCCG
>NW_016872606.1:0-1249 GCF_001698545.2 Rhinopithecus bieti
AAAGCAAAAATTGACAAATGGGATCTAATTAAACTAAAGAGCTTTTGCACAGCTAAATTTAGTTTTCTTCATGGTGATCACAATCAAACACTGCTTTTTCTGCTTGATACTGTAATTTTCAACACCCAAATTAAAATTGGCTGAGGATTTTCATTCAATTCTGTATGGTTAAACTAGGTGTTAAAAACAAAGAGTAGGACTGCCATTAGCAACAATGCCCATTTAAGAAAAAAGATTAACGATATAGTGAGAGATCAAAAGTACACTGCAGCTGCTACTAGCCAGAGCATCTGCTTCCATTACCAAGCTTTAACAGTGAATGGCTGGCTGGGCTTGGTGGCTCACACCTGTAATTCCAGCACTTTGGGAGGCTGAGGTGGGCGGATCACGAGGTCAGGAGATCGAGACCAGCCTGGGCAACGTAGTAAAATCCAGTCTCAAATAAAAATACAAAAAATTAGCTGGGCACAGGGGCGCACGCCTGTAGTCCCAGCTACTTGGGAGGCTGAGGCAGGAGAATCGCTTGAACCCGGGAGGCAGAGGTTACAGTGAGCTGAGATGGTGCTACCGCACTCCAGTCTGGGCAACAGAGTGGGACTCCATCTCAAAAAAAAAAAAAAAAACAAAAAACAAAAGTGGATGACCGTCTTGGAATAAGATTGAAGACATAATGGATTTCCCTGACCATTAGTGATGTCAAGCATTCATATGTTTGTTGGCCATCTGCATATCTTGAGAATTGTCTATTCATGTCCTTAGCCCATCTTTTGATGGGATTGTTTTCTCTCTTGCTAATTTGTTTGAGTTCCTTGTAGACTCTGGATATTTGTTCTTTGTTGGATATATAGATGGTGAAGATTTTCTTCCACTCTGAGTTGTCTGTTTACTCTGCTGACTGGTCTTTTGCTGTGCAGAAGCTCTTTAGAAATGCAAATCAAAACCACAATGCAATACCACCTTACTCCTGCAAGAATGGCCATAATAAAAAAAATCAAAAAAGAATAGATGTTGGTGTGGATGTAGTGATCAGGGAACACTTCTACACTGCTGGTGGGAATGTAAACTAGTACAACCACTATGGAAAACAGTGTGGAGATTCCTTAAAGAACTAAAAGTAGAACTACCATTTGATCCAGCAATCCCACTATAGGGTATCTACCCAGAGGAAAAGAAGTCATTACACAAAAAAGATACTGGGACATGCATGTTTATAGCAGCACAATTTGCAATTGCAAAACTATGGAACCAG
>NW_016872607.1:0-669 GCF_001698545.2 Rhinopithecus bieti
TCCCTGAAGAGACCAATAACAGACTCTGAAATCAAGGCAATAATTAATAGCATACCAACCAAAAAAAATCCAGGCCCAGATGAATTCACAGCCGAATTCTACCAGAGGTACAAAGAGGAGCTGGTAACATTCCTTCTGAAACTATTACAATCAATAGACAAAGAGAGAATCCTCCCTAAGTCATTTTATGAGGCTAGCATCGTCCTGATACCAAAACCTGGCAGAGACACAACAAAAAAAAGGGAATTTTAGACCAATATCCCTGATGATCATCAATGCAAAAATTCTCAGTAAAATACGGGCAAACCAAATCCGGCAGCACATCAAAAAGCTTATCCACATGATCAAGTGGGCTTCATCCCTGGGATGCAAGGCTGGTTCAACATATGCTAATCAATAGATGCGATCAAGCATATAAACAGAAGCAAAGACAAAAACCACATGGTTATCTCAATAGATGCAGAAAACACATTTGACAAAATTCAACAGCACTTCATGCTGAAAACTCTCAATAAACTAGGTATTGATGGGACATATCTCAAAATAAAGGAGCTATTTATGACAAACCCACAGCCAATATCACACTGAATGGACAGAAACTGGAAGCATTGCCTTTGAAAACTGGCACAAGGCAGGGATACCCTTTCTCACCACTCCTATTCAACATAG
>NW_016872608.1:0-669 GCF_001698545.2 Rhinopithecus bieti
GAATACATAATGTGTTTTCTTTTTTTGTTATACTTTAAGTTCTAGGGTACATGTGTACAATGTGCAGGTTTGATATATAGGTATACATGTGTCACGGTGGTTTGCTGCACTCATCAACTCATCATTTACATTAAGTATTTCTCCTAATGCTATCCCTCCCCCAGCACACCATCCCCTAACAGGCCCCAGTGTGTGATGTTTCCTGCTATGTCCAAGTGTTCTCATCGTTCAATTCCCACATATGAATGAGAACATGTGGTGTTTGGTTTTCTGTCCTTGCGATAGTTTGCTGAGAATGATGGTTTCCAGCTTCATCCATGTCCCTGCAACGGACATGAACTCATCCTTTTTATGACTGCATAGTATTCCACGGTGAATATGTGCCACGTTTTCTTAATCCAGTCTATCATTGGTGGACATTTGGGTTGGTTCCAAGTCTTTGCTCTTGTGAATAGTGCCGCAATAAACATCCGTGTGCATGTGTCTTTAGAGTAGCATGATTTATAATCCTTTGGGTATATACCCAATAATAGGATTGCTGGGTCAAATGGTAATGATAGTTTTAGATCCTTGAGGAATCACCACACGGTCTCACACAATCATTGAACTAATATGCACTCCCACCAACAGTGTAAAAGCATTCCTATTTCTCTACATCCTCTCCGGCAT
>NW_016872609.1:0-5931 GCF_001698545.2 Rhinopithecus bieti
GTATACAAATTCATGATACAAATACATACTTTGTATTGAATTTATATATACATTCCCTTTCCTCTATCACTGTCATCTTTAAACTTCTGCCACCATCCCGATTCAGAATGTATGTTCCGCAGATTCAGTGAAATGACCTATCTAAATGGGAATTCGGAGCCTTCCTAAAAGTCTTTCAAAACGACTTACTATTTATCTATCAAATAACTTAGGCTTTGTCTAATTTTCTGGCTTAATTTCTTAGCACTCACTGGGTACAGGTGTCAAAAACAATGCAAAAAATAAATAAATAATATCTCAGTATCATACAGTAAGGATTGCTTTTCCTTGAGTGTTTGTGGGTTGGCTGGTGTTTGAGGTTGGTAAAGCTAAGTGGCTTTAAAGACCTGTTTGGAGCAAGTTCTACTCCAAAAGTGTATTTCAACAGCAGGCTAGAGAATGTACATTTTCCTCATGTTAACAGCAAAGATGCAAGGAAAACATCAAACTGTATAAATTCAATTTTAAGACCCTGTGTCTATCTTCTGGCATCCCTGAACTAAACAGTTCCCATGCTGAATCTCAAATCAAAGGCCTGGGTAGCATAAGTCTCCCATCCATGTGGTAGGGAGAAGGAGAATGTATTTTTGAAAGGTATACTACCTCTTACATTACTTTCTGCCATCACTAGTCTACTAAAATGATAGTCATGTGAGCTGCATTTCCATATCATACTAACGTGCCTCTAAAGCAAGAAAAAACACTTGGGATTATAGTTAGTGTGTATAAACTTCTCATGGCTAAGTGCATACTTTGTTAGGATTTCTGAAGTGGTGAAAATACCAGAAGTACCTTACAGAGCTTTCAATCATTTCCAGTTCTCTATTGATCTCAGGTCAAGGACTTCTGTGATAGAAAGTATCAGTCAAGTTTATTCTTTCACAGAATCCTGTTGCCCATTGGAAAAAAAATATTTTCTTAAGGCTTTACGTCTGTTTGCATGTTTCTTATGTTCATTGCACCAACCACAAATGTCATGTTCCATACTTTCCTTTTGGTTCCACAATCTCCTAGCTAAAGCCTTCCAGTATACCCTAGAATCCAGGTGTTTGACATTGAGTTCTTTGTCACCCTTTCTCATCGCATTTTCCACGTGGATAGTGAATGAGTCCATGTGCTTCACAGTCCACCTTAACCATTTTGAATGGTTACACATTCACGACTTTAGACTAAGATCAGGGACTTAATTATCACTAATAGTTCATACCAAGTGTGCTACTTCTGGCTAATTACTACTTATTAATAGCTACTGAATAATATATTGTCCTTACATAGAGAAACCGTTAGAAGAGACAGGAGGCTTAAAATATTAAACAGGACTTGAAATGTTGGATGAAATATTAACTGGCCATTTTGCACAAAATATAATTTAGCCAGAAAAAGATGAAGAGGAGCAAATGGAAAGAAAGACTAAAAAGCAATGAGATTCTATCTGACCCCTACCATGTCAGAACAAAAGGGTTAAGAAAGACAGTGTTTCTAGCAGGGTACAGAGATTAAAGATGAACACTTATTTAACGAGACAGGTGTTTCACTTTGTCAAGAATCCTCCTTTGGTGACAGAATCTATATCGACTTTGTTGTTTCAGCCAGCTACAATTTAATCCTAAAGGAGTTCTATTCCATGTTCTCACTGCATCTCTCTCTGAAAAAATGAATTCTTTCTATTTGGGTCTGCTCCAAGAAAGACTAAACAGTGTTAAATGGTGGTTCTAAATAATGTAGGGAGAACTAATTCACACTGTAGTTCCTGAGGCCAGAACAGACTTTAGATAATAGGAGACAGACGAAGATTTATATATAATTCTCTTTGGTTACTGCGATCTCTTAGCACCTACTGCATAAAGAGCAATGAGAAAAGGAATAACATCCTCTTTTAATGTTTAGATTATATTTAATATACACAAGAGAAAGTGTTTTCACTGGGTCTTTAATCATCTTTAATGAAATGTTCCCCTTTTGCGCAGTACTCAATGGACAAAATACTAGAATGGCTTCAGAACTAGTTGACCCACTCTATCTCTCCTTTAGCGCATTTTACTAGTTAGGGTCTTGGAAGTAAAGACTCCCACAGAACTATCCCAATGCCTATTTTTCTTAGGAGATTCTGCACAATAACAATGTTTGCTTGGATCTCCTTACAACCACAAATAGCTTTAAAATATAATTTGTCACTATATAAGTTACTTTATATACGCAACAATCTCCTTTGATATTTATAATATAAAATGTCACGTTGCATGGGAATAGTGAGATACAAAACTCAAGTTAATCTTGCTGTATAATGCAATGGTGCAGGAAGATATATATACGACACACACATATATATATACAGCACACACATTATATATACACATACATCACATCTTTTTTAGATGTAAATATTATATAGAAATATATAGGATCATAATTTAATTATAAAAGAGTTTCTTTGTGTTATCATAGTTTCAATTTCTTAATTAAATATTTCATTAGCAGACATTGAGTACGTTTCATAATATCAACCAAGGTAGTTTCATTTAACCAAATCATCACAACACCCAGGCCGGCGCCGTGCTCAGTAAATCTTGGTTTTAGAAGAAAAGAATTACCAATGAACGCTGACTATTGGTAAGTCCCCAAGATGTTGAAAAAAATGATAGGATCATGGCTATCTGAAGTCCCACTGAGTAAGAATTAATGTATTTCTTTGGGGACGTTCGTGAAGGTGTATGTTATATATCAATAATCCCGGGTAAATTTCCTAATATTTGTTCTAGCTAGCTATGGTATTTATATCCTTTAATAAAAATTATCATTCAACTTTAGATTACAGTTCTTTATTATTTATTAAGGAAAGTGAAAAAATTATATAGACTAGTAGTTTAATCCACAACCCCATCTCATTTAAGAAAGACAGAAATTTGGTAAGTTTTAATTTGCAATTTTTGCATCTCGTGTTTTATACCTTGTGTCTCACTTGCTAGCACTCTCCTTGAATTATGTATTTCTGTGTATGAAAGGGATGACTGGGATACAAAAAGTTTTCCAGGCAAATTATATTTAGAGACTTGTGTATGACACTTAACGAAATAAGTGGGAGTTTTGGCTCTTCCTGTGAGACAATCCTGTCTGCTTACTATGTAATTCAGATGAAGCAAAAGAATACCTAAAACATAGCCTCTAACCTCAGATTGTCGACATCCTCCATTTGACTATTAATCTTCATACTAAAACATTTGGAAATTGCCAAGTTTATTTGACAGCAAGTACAGAAGACTTCTGGATACAATAAAAAAAAAAAAAATATATGATGAACACAAAAACTTTTCATAGCAACCCTGAAAAGGTTAAATTAAAATACATACAAAATCGGTTAACAAACCACCAATATTTAACCATATTTTCTTTTTATCAACACTAAGATGTGAAACATACCAATAAATCATCGTCTACAAACAATCTTACTCTCAAGAAGTTAAATCTGGTAGGTAAGCCTGCCAGTATAAGCACAATGACACTCGATTAATTATTGCATGCCTTAAGTGTACCCTTTCACCAGCTTCGGCTTCCGGTTGAGTACAGAAGAAATAAAGTAAATCTACAATATGAAAGGACGGAATATACCATGACCTGGTGGGATTTATATCAGAAATTCAAGGTTGGTCCAACAATCAAAAATCAGTCATTGTCATTGAGCACTTGAGAAAATGTAGGTGCAAAGAGTGTATAAAAGATAAAAGACGAAACAACAACAAAAGGAATAGAAGAGGGCTTTTCTTAACCTGACACAGGGTATCACAAAAGCCCTACAATTAACATTATACCTTGACGTGGAGGTATTGTAGAGTACCTCCCCGTGGCATCTTTTTCACTAATACCCACTTCTCACCAGAAAATTTTCTGTCTCAAGTTCTGCTTCTACAAAATTCAACCTCCTCACCAGACATACAATAAAGTCATTTTAGCATTTTCTCTTAAAATATTGACATAACAATGTTAATTTTAACAATATAAGAACTAAAAAAAGACATAAAATTAAATAAAAGGAATATGTTGACTATACATTACAATTCCAAACCAGTCCTGCAGGAAAGATAAAGGAATAGTTCTTTCATGACCCAGTTAATTTAAGGAGATAAAAAAAAAAACCAAGATTTAGGAATAAAGCTTATATTTTGTTTCTTACCAAAGTTGTTTATACAATAAGATAAATAAAAAATAAGCATACGAAATGCGCACCTGCCGTCTCACTCCCGGGCAACAAGAATTAATCTAGAGTCAAATATTTCCGTAAGCAAAATTTAAAACACATTTAGTAAGCCTTGAATCTAAATATTCCTCACATAAAAGTAGGTTGCAAAGGTGATTCAGCAATTCAAAAAGTTACAGAAGTCAGATGGTTGTACATTTTTATGTTAAAAGAACCAGTAAGTTCATTATTATTAAAATTTTCCTAGAAATGTATACTGTATAAATAATATTCTCATATTAGAATAATATTTTCCAGCACATATCCCTACGAAAAGTTTAGAAAAAGATTGGAGACTCTGCTTTTTGTTTATAGCAGCTAATATAACATTTTATTACCTAAATTCTGTCACAAGTATACCAAAAAAATACAATTAGATCTCTTGGGTTGTATTGTAAAATCTAGAATTTCAAGTCTGTCCTTGATATCTTTTACGCCTCATGGGATCCCCCAACGGCCTGATCAGGGCATCCCCACTCTACTCCAGATAGGGCTCCCACCCAGCTGGAAATGAGATCCTCCTTTGACCAGTTCTTCCGTTATCGCCACACTAGCTGCAATCTCTTGATTTTCACCTTCTTGCCAGCCCATGAAATTTTTCCAATCAATCAATCTGACAGCTTTCATGGAACCAGGAGCCTCCTGACCCTCTGGTTACTACAAAGCCTGCCTCCAGAGTCCCTGTTGGTTAACTTACCCTGCCCTCCACCACCTAAATGGAACCACTGCATGGACCTGCATGCTGTGTGGTATTCCCTTCCCCCACGCAGTGAGTATATGTAACTAGTGAACTGCCACCCAACCAAATCCGTCTAGTGGTGGGTATCATATACCAGCCATCTCCTACTATTTAGAGAAGGGGATTCCTTCTTTGCCAACAGGATCAATAAGGGGTGTGCAGAACACTTATGAATATGGTTGCAAAATATGTTGGAAAATACATGCAACGTCATTCAGTAAAGTATTAAGTAACAATATATGATGACCAGTGTAGATGTATGTGAGTAATGCAAGAGAGGTTTAGTGTAAGGAAATCCACTAATCTATTAACGTATCTAAACATAGAATAAGAAACCTCAGAAGCACTTCATTGGATACTAATAAGATATTTCATATATGAAGTGATCAGATTTACTGTGTTTTAAGAATTCAAGGTAGCTAAATAAATACGAAGATTATTTTCCAAAGTCAAACGTATGTTTATAATAGAAGAGCATAAATATCATTAGAATTAAAATCTGTAATCTTGTAAAGACGTGTGCTACTTTTATAACTGTATTTCAGAGGCTCCACAAAAATGCAACAGAAAGAAAAAATAATTGGAACGAACATTAAAACAGAGATAAAACTATTCCATTTTGCTAAGGATATGTTGCATGTTTATAAAATTCAGGACACTAGTGAAATGGAAAGAGCCATTGATATATATGAATTTTTAAAATATTTAGTTATTGGTATAACTTTGGTAACACATTTTTTGAGAATTAGACAAAGGATTACATTTCTAAGAAAATATAACTTAAATGTCAGAATAATGGAAATCTAAATAATCTGAAAACACTGTAAAACTGAAAACGTAGTCCTGATATACATCATTGAAAAAAAAAATTGACAACAGATGATTTAGGGAAATGTCTACCGTATATTTAATAAACTGTTTA
>NW_016872610.1:0-382 GCF_001698545.2 Rhinopithecus bieti
TTTTCTTTTCTTTTCTTTTCTTTTCTTTTTTCTTTTCTTTTCTTTTCTTTTCTTTTCGACAGAATCTTGCTCTGTCACCCAGCCTGGAGTGCAGTGGCATGAACTCGGCTCACTGCAACCTCCACCTCCCGGATTCAAGCAATTCTCCCGCCTCAGCCTCACAAGTAGCTGGGACTACAGGCACGTGCCACCATGCCTGGCTGATTTTTGTATTTTTAGTAGAGATGGGGTTTCACCATGTTGGCCAGGCTGTTCTCGAACTCCTGACCTCAAATGATTCTCCCGCCTTGGCCTCCCAAAAGTGCCAGGATTACAGGCATGAGCCACTGCACCCGGCCCTTAAGTCATATTTCTTTTTTTTCTTTCTTTCTTTTTTTTTTTT
>NW_016872611.1:0-475 GCF_001698545.2 Rhinopithecus bieti
AAGATCACACCACTGCACTCCAGCCTGGGTGACAGAGCGAGACTCCATCTTAAAAAGAAAAAATAATAATAATAATTTATTCTGAAATTTATGTTTTTTACCATATAATTCTATACTAGTCAAATTTTAGTCAACATTGAAAGGAGGTATTTTCTAAATCATGCATAATATATTAATAAAAAACTAGAGACTTCACAGTTTGAGCAAGGGTTAAGCTGTGTAAATGATCGTATTTGAGAAAGACCATCTGCAATATTTATATTTTATAAAGACAATTTTAAAAATATGAGCTTTAAAAAATATAGATAATAAATTGGCTGTAAATTTATTATTCTAAAAAGTAGTGAAGAAATGTTTTCACTTCCACTAGAAATGAAGGGAACACAGAGGAGTTAAAGATCTGTGGGGGGAAAAAAGAAAACTACTTTTAACAAAAGAACCCAAAAGTTTTCTCTCTTTGGCATGAGTTAGCCAA
>NW_016872612.1:0-369 GCF_001698545.2 Rhinopithecus bieti
GACAGACAGAAAGACACAAAGACAGAAAGACAGACAGAAAGACAGAGAGAAAGATGACAGACAGAAAGACAGAAAGACAGAAAGACAGACAGAAAGACAGACAGAAAGACAGAAAGACAGAAAACAGAAAGAAAGACAGAAAGACAGAAAGACAGACAGAAAGACAGAAAGACAGAAAGACAGACAGAAAGAAAGACAGAAAGACAGAAAGAAAGACAGAAAGAAAGACAGACAGAAAGACAGAAAGACACAGAAAGACAGAAAGACAGACAGACAGAAAGACAGACAGAAAGAAAGACAGAAAGACAGAAAGAAAGACAGAAAGAAAGACAGACAGAAAGACAGAAAGACACAGAAAGACAGAAAGAC
>NW_016872613.1:0-2730 GCF_001698545.2 Rhinopithecus bieti
GACAAAGGAAATACCCTCAGATAAAAGTCAAAAGAAGATTTCTGAGAAACAGTTTTGTGATTAGTGAATTCATCTCACAGAGTAACAGTGTTCTTTTCATTGATCAGTTTGCAAACACTGTTTTCTAGGAATCTGAAATGGGATATTTTACAGCACATTGAAGCTTATTCTATGAGGAAATATCCTCATAGAAAACTAGAAAGAATATTTCTGAGAAATGGCTTTTGATTTGTGAATTTATCTCACAGAGTTACACAATTATTTTCATGGAGCAGTTTGGTAGCACTGTTTTGGGGAATCTGATAATGGATATTTTGGATCACATTGAAGCCTTTGGTGACAAAGGAAATATCATCAGATAAAACTAGAATGTTTCTGAGAAAATTGTTTGTGATGTGTGAATTAATCTCACACTGTTGCACCTTTCTTTTCATGGAGCAGTATGCAAACACTTTTTTCATGGAATCTGCAAAGGGATATTTGGGAGCACATTGAGGCCTATGTCGAAAGAAGAAATATTCTCACATAAAACTAGAAAGAAGCTTCCTGAGAAATTGCTTTGTGATGTGTGGGTTCATCTTACAGAGTTACACCATTCTTTTCATTCAGCAGTTTGATAGCAGTGTTTTCGTGGACTCTGCAGTAGGATATTTTGGAGCGCATTGAAGCCTCTGGCGATGAAGGAAATATCGTCAGAGAAAACCAAAAGAAGCTTTCTGTGAAACTGCTTTGTGATGTGTGAATTCATCTCACAAACTTACACCATTCTTTTCATTGAGAAGTTTGTTAACACTTTTTTCATGGAATCTGCAATGGGATATTCGGGAGCGCATATAGGAATATGGAGAAAAGGAAATATCCTCAGATAAAACTGGTAAGAAGCCTACTGAGATGAAGCTCTGTGATGTGTGAATTCATTACTCAGAGTTACATCATTCTGTTCATGGAGCACTATGGCAGCTCTATTTTGGGGAATCTGCAATAGTATATTTGGGAGTGCCTTGAAGCCTATTTTGACAAAGGAATTATCCTCAGACGAAAACCAAAAGAAGCTTTCTGAGAAACTGCTTTGTGATGTGTGAATTCACCTCGTCAATTTACACCTTTCTTTTCATGGAGCAGTTGGCTAACACTATTTTCGTGTAATATGCAACACTTTTCATGAAGCAGTTTGGTAGCATTGTTTTGGGGAATTTGAGAAAGGATATTTTGAATTGAATTGAAGCCTATGTTGACAAAGGAATTAATCTCAGATAAAACTAGAAAGAAGCTTTCTGAGAAACCGCTTTGTGTTGTGTTAATTCTGCTCACAGAGTTACATGGTACTTTTCATGGATCAGTTTGGTAGCACTGTTTTGGGGGGATCTGGGAAGGGATATTTTGGATCGCATTGAACCCAATGGTGAGAAAGGAAATATCCTCAGACAATAACTAGAAAGAAGCTTTCTGAGAAACGTGTTTGTGATGTGTGAATTATTCGCAAGGAGTTACATCCCTCTTTTCATGGAGCGGTTTGCTAACACTGTTTTCATAGAATCTACAATAGGATAGTATGGAGCACATTGAGGCACATAGTGAAAAGTAAATATCCTCATATTAAAATTAGAAAGAAGCTTTCTGAGAAACCGCTTTGTGATGTGTTATTTTATCTTACAGAGGTACACAATAATTTTCCCTTATCAGATTGCACAGTGTTTTGGGAGTATCTGAGAAGGGATATTTTGGATCTCATTGAAGCCTATGATGACAAAGGAATTATCTTCAGATAAAATGTATAAAGAATCTTTCTGAGAAAGTTCTTTGTTATGTGTGAATTAATCTCTCAGAGTTAAACCTTTCTTCTCATTGACCAGTTTGATAACATTGTTTTTGTGGAGTCTGCAGTAGGATATTTGGGAGCTCATTGAATCCTATGGTGACAAACGAACTATCCTCAGATAAAAACTAAAAAAAAGCTTTCTGTGAAATGGTTTGTGATGTGTGATTTCACCTCCTAGAGTTGAACCGTTGTTTTCATTGAGAAGCTTGCTAAAACTTCTTTCGTTTATTCTGCAATGTGATATTCGAGAGCGAATTGAGGAATATGGTGAAAAAGTAAAAATTCTCATATAAAAACTAGAAAGAAGTTTTCTAAGAAACTGCAATATGTGAATTCATTGCACAGAGTTAAACCTTTCTTTTCATGGAACAGTTTGGTAGCACTGCTTTTGGGAAATCTGAGAGGGGATATTTTAGATAACATTGAGGCCAGTGGTGACAAAGGAAATCCCCTCAGATAAGAACTAGAAAGAAGGTTTCTGAGAAAGTTATTTGTGATGTGTGAATTCATCTTACAGGTTTACACCTCTATGTCATGGAGCAGTTTGCAAACACCGTTATTCTGGAATCTGCAAAGGATATTTGGGAGCGCATTGTGAACTATAGTGAAAAAGGAAATATCCTCAGATAAAATCTGGAAAGAAGCTTTCTAATAAACAGCTTTGTGATGTGTGAATTCCTTTCACAGATATACACCTCTGTTTTCATGGAGCAGTTTGGTAGCACTGTTTATACGAAATCTGAGAAGGGATGTTTTCGATTGCATTGAAGCCTATGGTGACAAAGGAAATATCCTCAGACAAAAACTAGAAAGCAGTTTTGTGAGGAAGCTCTGTGTCATGTGTGAATTTGTCTCACAGAGTTACACTTTTCTTTTCATGGAACAGTTTTTGAACACTGTTTATGTGGAAT
>NW_016872613.1:6292-7311 GCF_001698545.2 Rhinopithecus bieti
CTATCTTGAAAAGGAAACATCCACAGATAAAAACTAGAAGGAATCTTTCTGAGAAACTTCTTTGTGATGTGTGAATTCATCTCACAGAGTTACACTGTTCTCATTGAGCAGTTTGCAAACGCTTTTTCTTGGAATCTACAATGGGCTATTTTGGAGCGCATTGACGCTTATGCTGACATAGGAAATATCCTCAGACAAAATGTAGAAAGAAGCCTTGTGAGAAACCGCTTTGTGATGTGTTAGTTCATCTCACAGAGTTTCACAATTTTTTTTTCATAAACAGTTTGGTAGTACTGTTTTTTTGGGAATCTGAGAAGGGATGATTTATTTTATTTTATTTTCTTCATTCTGAAAAGCACTACTTTATTTCACGTGCAAATAAAAAATGATTTTCCCCATGATCTTTTAATTAATCTGGGAAAATACAAAATAAAATGTCATTAATGATTTATATGGAGAAAGATTCATCCTAGAGGGCTCAGATAGGTTACCCATTTTGAATAAAATTATATGAATTGGACTCAAATAACCTGTTCCATCCACTTTTAATGACGACCATTAGCCCAGGACTGGGCTGGAAATGTTTTGTCTTCCACAAAATAAGTAATATGAACATAGAATATCCATACTCAGGAAGCTTCCAGACCTGTTAAGGAGGTAAGAGATGTTCATGGAATAATTCCTAAACTAAAACTTTGACTTTGAGTGTCAAAGAAGTTTTATTAAGAGGAATTCACTTTGTCTAAAACTGTGGAGCAGATCTTCACAGAGGGTGGAACATGAGAGTCCAGGAAATGAATAAGAAATTTTAGGGTTTGAGGATGGGAAACAGCAAGGCAAAACTACGGGAACACAGCTGTAGTTTCAGACTGAATGAGACATCCATTTTAAAAGTTTTGTCCATACACTGACTTCTACCGGAAACTCTTTTGATTTTAAAACATCGAGCAGAATGTATAAAGTTAAATACGGAAAGTTAATAGGGCAATACCAGGCTAGCCTTGTTACCAGTTTCATTC
>NW_016872614.1:0-1816 GCF_001698545.2 Rhinopithecus bieti
AAGGGAGAGGAGAGGAGATGAGAGGAGGGGAGGGGAGGGGAGGGGAGGGAAGGGGAGGGGAGAGGAGAGAAGGAGATGTGGCTGAAGCAGGAAGAGAGGTCAAGAATACGTTTATTTTTTTTTTTTTTTTTTGAGATGGAGTCTCACTCTGTCGCCCAGGCTGGAGTGCAGCGGCTCACTACAAACCTCTGCCGCCCCGGTTTAAGTGATTCTCCTGCCTCAGCCTCCCGAGTAGCTTGGATTACAGGCGCCTGCCACCACACCCGGCTAATTTTTGTAGTTCTTAGTAGAGATGGGGTTTCGCCATCTTGGCCACGCTGGTCTTGAACGGCTTACCTCGTGATCCACCCACCTTAGCCTCCCAAAGTGCTGGGATTACAGACGTGAGCCACCATGCCCGGCCAGGTTTATAATTTTTTAACATGAGGCTGGGCACGGTGGCTCACACCTGTAATCCAAGCACTTCAGGAGGCTGAGGCCTCCTAAAGGTGAAGGCAGGTGGATCACCTGAGGTCAGGAGTTCAAGACCAGCCTGGCCAACATGGTGAAACCCTGTCTCTACTAAAAATACAAAAATTAACTGGGTGTGGTGGAGCGCGCCTGTAATCCCAGCTACTAGGGAGGATGAGGCAGGAGAATCGCTTGAACCCAGGGGGCAGAGGTTGCAGTGAGCCGAGATCACACCATTGCACTCCAGCCTGGGTGACAGAGCGAGACTCCATCTCAAAAAAAAAAAAAAAGGAAAAAAATTTAACATGAGATAAATTATATCACATTGGCTGGGCGTAGTGTAATCCCAGCTGCTCTGGAGGCTGAGGTGAGAGGATCACTTGAGCCCAGGAGTTCAGGACCAGCCTGGGCAACATAGTGAGGCTCCATCTCTACAGAAAAAAAAAAAAAGGAAAATTATACTGTATTTACATATTGATGGGAATGACCAAGTAGAAACTGAAAACTTGATGTAATAAAAAGAGGTGAGCATTACTGAAGTGACGTTCTTGTGCAGACAAGACAGTATGAAATACAGTACACAGTGGAGGGATAAATAGGCACAAGGACAGTTCATTTATAGCAACTGTAGGAGCCACACTTGTGTGGGTGGAGATACTGGTGGCAGGGTAGGTGTGGTGCTGGGTGGACATTCTCTTCTGCTTGCTTCAATTTTGTTCAGTGAGTAGGAAACAAGGTCATTGGCTGAGAATGCGGATAGGGGAGGAGGCTTTAGGGGTTGAGGAAAGAGAAGGAGTGAAACTGCCATCTACCAGAACTACCATCTACCAGAGAGTGAAGGGCCTTGGGACGTATGAATCCGAGGCAACAATAAGGACCCTCTTGAGGTCTGCAGTCATGCATTCGAAACAAGACAAGTTCACATAATTGTGTTTTTGTCTGGCCATGTTCAGTTTCACAGGTACAGTATGGGTTAGGCAGAGTTAGGCTTAACTAGAGCTGTGGTTCTGCCAAATAAATATATTGAAAGTGAGAGAAAAGGCTGGGCCAGTGGCTCACACCTGTAATCGAAGCACTTTGGGAGGCTGAGGCAGGAGGATCTCTTGAGGCCAGGAGTTCGACACCAGTCTGGGTAACACAGCCAGACCTTGTCTCTAAAAAAGTAAAAATGTAAACATTAGCCAGGTGTAGTGATGTGCACCTGTAGTCTCAGCTACTTGAGAGGCTGATGTGGGAGGATCTCGAGTCCAGGAATTGGAGGCTTCAGTGAGCTATGACTGTGCCACTGTACTCCATCCTGCCTGGGTAACAGAGTGAGACCCCAACTCTTTTTTTTTTTTTTTTTGAGATGGAGTCTTGCTCTGTC
>NW_016872614.1:2818-7772 GCF_001698545.2 Rhinopithecus bieti
ATTATTATTATTATTATTATTATTATTATTATTATTATTATTATTTTGAGACGGAGTCTCACTCTGTCAACCAGGCTGGAGTGCAAGGGCTCGATCTCAGCTCACTGCAAACTCTGCTTCCCGGGTTCAAGCAATTCTCCTGCTTCAGCCTCCCCAGTAGCTGGTATAACAGGTGCCCGCCACCACACCCAGCTAATTTTTTTTCTTTTTTTTTGTCTTTTTAGTAGAGAGAGGGTTTCACCATGTTGGTCAGGCTGGTCTCGAGCTCGTGACCTCAGGTGATCCACCCGCCTCGGCCTCCCAAAATGTTAGGATTACAGGCGTGAGCCACCACGCCCAGCCGTAGGCGAATAGTCCCTATTCTCATCATGCTCCCTCTTGGTAAAGCACAAAGAGTCAAAGATCAAAGGATCCAAAGAAATAGTTCAACTCTCATTCTAAGGATAGGGAAAATCATATAGCAAGTTAGAGCCAGGACTGGAATCCAGGACCCTCCTGACCTAGTTTTCTCCCTGCCACATTTTGGATCCCTTTGGGAATCAGGGTTCACAGGCCCAAGGGGGTGAACCCCCTTGGGGGTCCTTGTATGCACCATTCAAGCACATGGAAGTGTTCCTTCTAGGGTCAGGAAAGGATAAGGTTTCCCTTGTCTTTTAAATCTCCCTCTCCATGGTCTTCAGAAAGCACATCAGCTTTGACCTAACAAACCAGCCCTTTGTCCCTGGGTCTGGATAGAAATTCTTCTCCCTCATTCAGTATCACTACAACCCACTCTATTTACCTATTGGCTTTGACATTCCACCTCCCCCTGCCCCTGAAGCTCCCTGCGGGCAGTCTAGCAGAGCTGGAGAGTGCCAGTTGCTCAATTCATATCTATCACAGCACCCGGCAGATAGTAGGAACCAGAGTCGGCTTTGAAGAATACAACCAGCTCATATCTATAAAGATTACGAGTTGATTTTCCTTCCATGCACTCATTCAGATCTCTTCACAGCCCTGACAAGTCATCATGATTCCCATTTCACAGAGAAAAAAACTAAAGCTGAGGAAGGGGAAATAACTTGCCCAGGGTCACACAGCTTAACAATCATAAAATCCCCTGACTCTAAATCCCTTGTCTTTCCCATGCTACTTTTGTGAGATGTTCACCTAAGCTGTTCTAACCCCTTTTTACTAGACTGCAGACCCCACCCAGTCAAAGTGAGGCCCTTCCTCACCAGAAGGCACTCAAGACAAAATGGACTGTCAGTAAATGGCAAACTGAATCCCCTGGCCCACCTAACCCCAGACTGGCCACTCAATCCTTGTTGCCTACCCTCCCTCCTCTCACTAAGAGGCTTTTTCTACTTCCAGGGGTGTACCAGGCAAGAAGTGTGGGACCATATTGCTGACTGCAGAAGAGCTTAGCAATTGTCGGGTCAGTAAGGGCCACATGCTAGACCCAGGAGCTCCCTTCTCTCCCCATAAACCCTTTAATGGACTGCTGTCTGAAGGCTATGGGCAATTTGGGTGTCACCAGCCCAACTTCATCCATCCCTAGGACATTGCCACCATGCAGCTGTGTGCAAACAAGCTGGACAAGAAGGACTTCTTTGGGAAATCAGACCCCTTTCTTGTGTTCTACAGGAGCAATGAGGATGGCACGTGAGTCACTGCCATCAGGGCTGTTAGGCTGGGGTGGCGCATGTGCTTAACAAGTGGGGTAATCTCAGGAATCTCTGAGAGCATCCGGTTCTGTCTCTGGATTCAGTCCTACCCCTAGGCACAAGATAAATTATACCAATCCTTCCCACTCCCCTCCAGGTTCACCATCTGCCACAAGACAGAGGTTGTGAAAAACACACTGAATCCTGTGTGGCAGCCCTTCAGCATCCCTGTGCGGGCTCTGTGCAATGGAGACTATGACAGGTTGGCTCCGGCATAAGCTGGGGAATAAGGAGCCAAGGACATGCCAGTGGGGTTCCTGGGCCCAAGAATGATAGTAGAAGTATCATAAATAGCATTGGAGGGTCCTGCTCAGTGAGATAGAGTTTGCAGCATGAGATTGGGTGGATGGAGAGGCAGATGGATAGCCATACAGATGGATAGGTGGACTATCCAGGGATGGATCGACTGATGGATGGAATGGTAGGTGGATGGGTAGATGAAAGGGCAGATTAACGAATGAATAAGCAGGTACATGGATGGATCGTTGGATGGGTAAACTAGCGAATGGTTGGATACGTATGTGGATGGATATATGAGTGAATTGGTGGGGGGGTAGAGGGGCAGATAAATGGATAGCAGATGAATGGATAATTGGACTGATGATGGGTGGATTTGTGGATATACAGATGATGGGTGATTAACAGATGGATGAGCTGATGGATGGGTGGGTGATAAATTGGTAAATGAGAGTTTGATGGATGACTGGGGAGGCAGGAGGATGAACAGAAAAGCAGGTGGAATACAAAAAGATAGGTTGAGTGACAAGTGGATTGATGGTTGGATAGATGAATAGATGGCAAATGGATGAATGGATGGATTTGTAGGTGAATTAGTTGATGGATGGGTATAAATTAGATGGATAGGCCAACCAAATGAATGAGTAAATGGGTAGTATAAAGATAGATGGTAGGTGGAAGGGTGGAAGAATGGATGGGCACATACATGAGTAGATGCATCGTTATACTGATGAATGGATAACCAGATGGGTAGATGTTATACAGTTGGGTAGATAGACGGATGGATGCTTGCATGCCTCAGTGAGTCAGTGAATGGCTAGACACATAGTTAGGTAGCCAAAGAGATGAACTGATAGGTAATTGGACTGGCAAATGTATGGGTAAATAGGTAGCTAGATGGATAGACGGATGGTTGGATGGGCTGATATACTGATAGGTAGACATATGGAATGATTTAGGCATGACAGTTAAGAACAAAGTCTTTGGAATCAGGATGCCTGGGTTTAAATCTCAGTTCAGTCATTTACTAGCTATGGGATCTTAGCCAAATTACTTTTTTTTTTTTTTTTTTTTTTTGTATCTCAATCTCCTTATCCCAAGATAATAATAATAGTACTTACTTTATATAGGGTGATTGTTAAGTTAAATGAGACATCTGTGAATGTGCTGAGAACAATGCCTGCAATACAATAAGGCTCAAAGTAGTAAAAAAACCAACCAAACAAAAAAAGTACTAGTGGTACTAACCATAGTAGTATTAACAGGGGTATGTGGTTGGGTACAGGCATGGACTGATAAACGAATAGACAGGATGGGAGGTAGGTTGAAAGATGAACAACTTAATGGGAAGACAGATGGGTGGATGGGAAGATGATATGTGTGTGGTTAAGTGTATGAGGGTGTCTCTGGGATTTATCATACAAACCCAGCATATGTTTGTCTCCTACATTTCAGAACCGTGAAGATTGACGTGTACGACTGGGATCGGGATGGAAGGTAGAACTGCCCCACATGGTCCCTTCTCCTGTACTTGACCCAAGCAGTTCTCAATAATAGGTTGTACATTCACTGAGAACCCCAAAGTAGCTTTAGGAGCCAGGAAAGGTGATGATAAACACCAGGGTCTTGGGTACAACTGATCCCCTTAATTGTCTCTCTGGACACTGTCTCTTCCTGTTTTTCCCCTATGTTTGGCCTCCCTTATGGCCCCAGCACTAGGCTGCCCTGCAGCCTAAGTAGGGGTTTAGGATAGAAGGAATAAAAGATTGGGTTCAGGTCTGGTTCCAAACCGGCAGCAGCTGCTGCTTAGCCACACCCACCTCATTGCAGCCACGATTTCATTGGTGAGTTCACCACCAGCTACCGGGAGCTGAGCAAGGCCCAGAACCAGTTCACAGTATATGAGGTGAGCATTCCAGCCCTGTCCAGATCACCCAGGCCCTCCATCCCAGTGTGCTGAGTCTGCACCTCCCTTCCTTTGTTTCTCATCATCACTGTTACCTCCTCCACTTAGGTACTTAACCCTCGGAAGAAATGTAAGAAGAAAAAATATGTCAACTCAGGAACTGTGAGTGCTCCCTAGAGCTGTGGCCCTCCCTGGATCCTTCCGTGTCTGTCCCCATTGACACAGCATGAGAAATATTGAGGGCAAGGCAAGACAGTGGGCACAGATTACTTGGAATAGTAATACTGGGCACAAGGAGCACCACTTAAATTTTTGTTTTTTCTCACTCAGGACATTTTTCTGATTTTACTCTTTTGCAGAATAAAAGAAAAAAACCTAAGTTGTATTTCCCAATTTAATATACTTTTGGAAATCCAACTATGTTTCTGACAGCTTCCCCTTTTTCCCTGTCAGAAGTTGAACAGGGTGGGGCTGACTGGGGGAGCAGGTGGAATCATGTGCCTCCCATCACGTGCCTCTTTCCAAGCCCCTATATGCCTCACTCCCTTCTGCCAACCCAACTGCCTTTTCCAAAGTGCCAGGGCTGCCTATTCTGTCCCACAGGTGACGCTGCTCTCCTTCTCTGTGGACTCTGAATTCACTTTTGTTGATTACATCAAGGGAGGGTGAGTCACAGGCCAAGCTCTGGGCTGAAAGCCCGGAAATAAATTACTCCCAGTTCTAAGCCCCAGGTTTCTTATTTATGAATGGTCAGGGTCCAGTGAGACCATGTAGATAAACTTTAAAACACTTCGCCAACTACAAAGTGCTCTGTAAAATGCAGAATACTGCTCCTCTTAGTTCCCTTCATGGGGCTGCTTTCATTCTTGGCTTTCGGCTCCTCCCGGGAAGACGGCTCCCAGACCAGTGGTCTTCATTGGTGGCCCCAGTAACCTAAATTGGGGCACGAAGAAAGTTATAGTCAGGCAAGACGGAGAGGTAGAGACAGAGGGAAAAGCCAAGCAGACTATAGGGGACATTCTGTTTGGTTTGGTGGAAGCAGGCAGACCTGGGAAAGGTACTTTGCTTCTCTGCACTTCACTTTTCTCCTATGTAAAATGAGGAT
>NW_016872615.1:0-669 GCF_001698545.2 Rhinopithecus bieti
CCTCTACCTCTTTCTCTATCTATCCCTATCTTCATTTATATTTCTGTCTCTATCTCTAGCTCTACCTCTCCCTCTACCTCCACCTCTTCTGCCATCTCCATCTCCATCTCCATCTCCATCTCCATCTCTGTCTCTATTCTATCTCTGTCTCCACCTCTCTCTTTCTTGCCTTTCCAGAATGATCTATACTGTTTTATGATTCCAGGCCTTAGTATATTTTATTCTTTTGTTTTGACCTTCATTTCTTTCCTTTTCCACCTAGAAACTCCTTTTCATATTTCAGTTCCCATCTGTATTGTAAGACTTTCATTTTATTCTCTAGCCTACATCTTCTGTGAATACATTATACTTATTTCAACTTCTGTGACACTCCTATAGCATGAGCTTCTATAGCATGAGCCGCCTGAATAAGATAACTGAGGTTTTTATTTTTTGAATGAGTGGATTTTATATGGAGTAAAATTAAAATATATACTGTGGCTTTGAAAATGTTAAATGCAATGAGTTATTTCATTTAAATAATTAGTGCCAAAGCCTGTTTATATATTTATCCACTGTAAAAAAGTTCAAATTGTATGTTTACCTATTGGATGTAAAATTAAATTGTTAATATAAGTTTGATATTCATTTTTAGATAAAATAATTGGGGAACACTGATTTAAGAGACAG
>NW_016872617.1:0-211 GCF_001698545.2 Rhinopithecus bieti
CATAATAGATATAGGTATAAAATATAGATATAATAGATATAGGTATAAAAGATAATACGTATAATAAATGTAGGTATGAAATATAGACATAACAGGTATAATAGATATAGGTATAAAATATAGACATAAAGGATATAAGAGATATAGGTATAAAATATAGACAATAAATATAATAGATATAGGTATAAAATAGACCTAATAGATATAGGTA
>NW_016872618.1:0-605 GCF_001698545.2 Rhinopithecus bieti
GGTCTAAGGAGAGATATCAGTGCGGTTTTGTTGCCATTGGCTGATATGCTCATTTATTTTGTAGCAACAAGCTTCTGTGATGATAAAATGAAATGCAGTTTAAAAAGCAAAATAGATGGTGGAGAAACACAATAGGGATGCATAGCAAGGTATAATTTTCTAGGCAAAATGGATTTGTACAAAAGAATATAGTAGTAAAGGATTTGTGCCTGATTCTTGTTCTATTATTTTTGAATCTCATTTAGCCCGTGTTCTAATTTCCCAATTGTGGTAATCTTTCTTCCCACAAGATTATTTCTTTGCACCATGAACATTCTGGTCAGATTCTCTGCTTAACTATCTTGACCTCCTGAGCACTCATCTTTGTACTGAGACCCTGATATATGCCCAAATCATGCCCTTCCATAGGAGGGCTTCTTGCTTTGCCCAGGGAGCATTCAATTTTTCAAGCCATTTAGGGCTCTTTCCTCACCCAGGGTCTATATGAAACCTTAGAAGGAAGCCTGTTCTTTCCAGGAAGAGAATCCTGGTGGGTTCTAACCTCAACCTGTAAATCCACTAAGCAAGCTCCTAATGAACACCGATGATGCAAGCTCAATCCAAGA
>NW_016872619.1:0-1374 GCF_001698545.2 Rhinopithecus bieti
CTCACCTGTGTTGTGTGTCAACTATGTGCCTTTGCTCTGCCAAATCCTTATTTATTCTGAAATATTTGCTTAGCAATTAAATGTAGAGCAGCTCAGTTTGAAAAACAAAGCAACAGAGATGTGTAGAAAGATAAAATGGTCTTTACCTTAATTCTACTTCTTCTAATTCCATAGTGATGTGTGGATTTTTCTGAAAATTTGTCAAGTGCATATATAAATGAGTAAACAAATATACACACATACACTGTATTTTTTTTTTTTTGAGACGGAGTTGTTTGAGTTGGCAAGGGTAGTGGGGTGGGGGTGGTCTACGTGCTCCCCAACACCCAACCAGTGTCAGGAGTACTGGCTTCCCCACCCTCCTGCTCAGCAGTTCTGCTAGGAGCCACCTCCTTCAAGCCTCCCCTCACCTAAGTCCACCCCACAGGGAAATTCTGGACACGATCTAGGGAGGGCCAGGAGGGGAGCCCTGGCCCCCTCTGTTGGGCGGAAAATCCTGCGTGTGGGAGAAGGAGCCAGGTACTGTCCAAGGGCCTCAAGATATTTCCCCTTTGGGGCCACCACATTGCCTGAGATTCCTCCATTATAAATGTCCCTATATTAACATGGCATTGACGCTAATGAATGGGGACGGTGCAGCATGGCAGAGAGAACAGATTTGGACTTGAGGGTCTCATAGACCTGAGTTCCTATGAGCTCTGCAACTTGGACTAGAGGACTGCCTCCTCCGAGCCTCAACTTGTTTTTATGTTAAATGGACACCTTCCCTCCTCTGGATGCCATCACTCAGGTCTCTCCAACAATGCCCAGGGTTCTGGTCTAGAGAGCCAATGGGAGGGTGGTGGGACAGCTTTGGGCACTGTGATGCAGGTGAGCATCTGATACAGTCGGGTGCACATTATGTAGAACACCTGGCACATGGTAGGTGCACGTTATGTAGAGCATCTGGCACACAGTAGGTGTACTTTATGTGGAGCACCTAGCACATAGTAGGTACACTTTATGCGGCATATTTGTCACACAGCAGGTGCTCTTTATGTAGCATATCTGGCACTCAGTAAGGCACACTTTATATAGTGCACCTGGCACACAGTATGTGTGCTTTATGTCAAATATGTTGCACAGAGTACTTTTACTTTATGTAGGGGACCTAATACACGGGAGAAGCACTTTATGTGGAACATCTAGCACACAGTACGTGTGCTTTATTTAAAGCACCTGGCACACAGCAGGTATGGTTTATATAAAGGGCTAGGGACTCAAGATACAGGTTTTGTGAAGGGCACCCAGCACACAGTAGACACTCTTTATGTGGAGCACTTGGCACACAGTAGGTGCACTATATGTGGAGTAGCCAGCACATAATAGACATAA
>NW_016872620.1:0-1241 GCF_001698545.2 Rhinopithecus bieti
GCCATTCTCCTGCCTCAGCCTCCCGAGTAGCTGGGACTACAGGCGCCCGCCACCTCGCCCGGCTAGTTTTTTGTATTTTTAGTAGAGACGGGGTTTCACCATGTTAGCCAGGATGGTCTCTATCTCCTGACCTCGTGATCCGCCCGTCTCGGCCTCCCAAAGTGCTGGGATTACAGGCTTGAGCCACCGCGCCCGGCCAATTTTTGTATTTTAGTAGAGACAGGGTTTCACCATGTTGGCCAGGCTGTTCTCGAAGTCCCAACCTTGTGATCCGCCCGCCTTGGCCTCCCAAAGTGCTGAGATTACAGGCATGAGCCACTGCGCCTGGCCATCTTCAAATTTTCTATGAGCTTTTTTTTTTTTTTTGAGATGGAGTCTCACTTTGTCACACAGGTTGGAGTGCAGCGGCATGATCTCAGCTCACTGCAACCTCCACTTGCCTGGTTTAAGCGATTCTCCTGCCTCAGCCTCCTGAGTAGCTAGGATTACAGGTGCCCACCACCACACTTGCTAATTTTTTTTTGTATTTTTGGTAGAGACAGTGTTTCACAATGTTGGACAGGTAGGTCTTGAACTCCTGACCTCAAGTGATCCACCTGCCTTGGCCTCCCAAAGTATTGGGATTACAGGCGTGAGCACAACACCTGGCCTTCTGTGGGCCTTTCGACGCTGAGATTCTCTAGTTCAGAATGAAATGCCTCGAATGCTGTCCTGGGTGAGTCATATCAGCCCCTCCTGTATGCCCTTCCCTCACCCTAATAAGACTCTTTCATGCGCATTGTTTCAGTCCACACTCCTGACAGCTCCGTAAGGCAGGCAGGAGAAGGAGCTGAGGAAATGAGGCCGAGAGAGGGAGGGAGACTTACTTACTAGAGTTCACCGGCAATCAGCAGGGCCAGAACTGGCCTCCAGCCTCCCTGACTCCCTTGTGCCCTTGTCCCCAGGCCCCGGAAGTGCTCCTGCTCACCTTGAGCCAGACTATCTTCTTCATGGGCAGCTGAAAGGCCGCGTGTTGCCAAGCCATGAACTCATCCACACTGGCACGTACGTGCAGGTCTGGCGGGTACCAGTGTGATGGAGCGCTGTACTTGCGGCACAGGTAGTAGAGGATGGCCACACTGCAAAAGGGCTGGTCAGGGGCACTGCCCTTGCCTTCCTGAGTGCCAATACATCAACCACCCCAATATGCCCTGGGCCCAACTGCTGGGGCTTCCAGAGCAAGGAGAAGCCCAAATGGCCCC
>NW_016872621.1:0-2825 GCF_001698545.2 Rhinopithecus bieti
GGATAGTTTAGGGCATCTGAAATTCTCTACCTCTTTTGACAAGTGTGTGTGGATGTGAATAGATTTTAGCGGTGGTACAAAGAACCCTCAAGTGTTTCATGACTACTTTAGTAATCTATTACACTATAATTGTACCTATGCACACAGACGTTCACACCATGGAACCAACATGAATACATAGATTTAAAAGTGATAGACTAAAAGGAGTGAAACTATCTCTAAACATAGATTTAACTACTCTGATTTTATGGTAATATCATTAATCTAATAAATAATTTTGACTGTGTGTCTTAGTAGTCCTGTTTCCCGCTGCTTATAAGAGAACATCTGAAACTGAGTAATTTATAAAGAAAAGGAATTTATTTCTTAAAGTTCTGGGGACTGAGAAGTCCAAGGTCAAGAGGCTGCATCTGGTGAGAAGGTTCTTGCTAATAGGTACTCTCTGCTGATTCCTGAGGTGGCCCACGTTATCACATAGCCAGAGGGCTCAGTGCTACCTCAGGTCTCTCTTCTTCTTCTTAACCAATTAATCCTGTTACACATTAATCCATTAATCCTTGATCCAATCACCTCTTAAAGGCCCACCTCTTAATACTGCCACACTGAGAATTAAGTGTCAACATATGTTTTGGAGGGGATATTCAAACCATAGCAGTGGGGCACTGCATTAAATGGAGTGGTGATTACAATAACGTAAGATATTTCCTGTATTCAGGGGAATTCTTAGTCTGGTAGAGAAGTAAGACATTTAAATTAACAAGAGAGGAAAGAGGGTTATAATGGAAGTACTCTTTTGGATACATGATTATAGAGGGGGAGCAGGTCATGGAAGGCTCCCTTGAGAAATGACCTTCAGGTGAATACGGAATCATTAAGACCTCCACTGCAGGGAGAAAAGTCAGGCAAGGGAGGAAGACACCAATAACAGTGATACGGAGGTCTACGGTTGAACACTGCTGGTACCAGAAGGTTCTGTGTCCTTCAACATGACTGAGACACAGGGTATGTAGACAGATGTCATGAATTGGGATAGAAAAGGGAACTTAGGGCCAAATCACCCAAGACCACTTCACTGGCCATCAGTCTTTGGTCACACACTTGATAATATTCCTAACATACCTTCCATCAAGTACACAATGTACAATGGGATTCCCAAGGGAGATGGAGCAAGGAGGAGAGAAAGAGACAAGGGAAGAAGGAAAATAAAGAGAAAAGCAGTCAACAGGGAGAAAAAACGAAAACAAGAGTGTTGTCAAAGATGTTGAGGAAGGCATCCCAGGAAAGGTGTCAAGAGGCAGAAAGATGTTGCAGAGGCCAGAGGAGATGACCCCTGAGATGCATCAATCATACAATCATAGCATCCTGAGGCTGAATAATGCACTGTCCCCAAAGCTGTCCACATCTCAATCCCCAGAGTCTGTGAATATGTGACCTTTCACGGCAAAGGGACTTTGCAGATGTGATTAAGTTAAGGATGCTGAGATGAAGAGATGGTCCTGGGTTAGCTGGGCGAGCCCAGTGGCATGACAAGGGCACTTATAAGAGGGAGGCAGGAGGGTCAGAGTCAGAGAGGGAGATGTGACCTGCTGCAAAAACTAAGGAATGTGGGTAGCCTCCAAGGGTGAAAAAGACAAGGAAATAGATTCTGACACTTATCGATTGTAGCTCCACCAGGTCCATTTCAGAAAGTGGCCTCCAGAACCATGTTTATTAATGGGTGTTCTTCAAACCATTGTTTGTGATTATGTTACAGCTGAGAACATGAACATGCTGGGGAAGGAGTGGAAAGTAAGGAAAAACAAATGTGACTGCTCCTTCTGGAATCCTAGTTAAGAAGTATACAGCAGGGATGAAACAGGGCTGCTAGAAAGTGTCCATTAGATGTGAACGACTGTATTTCCAAATATAGAAGACATCAGAAAGAAATCAATTGAAACAATTCTCTATAAGCATCTAGTGGAAAACATTTGTAGAAAAAAAGCATATACTATTAGAGCTGGAGTTTGCTTTCTAAGCCTTGAAAAGCCAAATCATTTTGAAATTTCTTTCCAAAGTAGTTTAACCTTCTCAACACCAAGAAAAGAAATACTGGACAGGCGTTGTGGCTCACGCCTGCAATCCCAACACTTTGGGAGGCTGAGGTGGGCAGATCATGAGATCAGGAGATCGAGACCATCCTGGCTAACACGGTGAAACCCCGTCTCTACTAAAATACAAAATTAGCCAGGCGTGTTGGTGGACGCCTGTAGTCCCAGCTGCTTGGGAGGCTAAGGCAGGAAATATGCATGAACCTGGGAGGCAGAGCTTACAGTGAGCCAAGATCACGCCACTGCACTCCAGCCTGGGCGACAGAGCGAGACTCTGTCTCAAAAAATAAAAAAAAGAAAGAAAGAAAAAAGAAAAATAAATAAATACTGCAATTTCTTCAACTACACAAAAACAAGATGGCATTGCTGTTGAAAATCACGTCAAAGGTCCACTTGCTTTGAAGGATAATTAGATTAAATAGAATGTTTCCTAAAATCAGTAATGTTCTGGTTGGATAGTCAAGGAATCCCAACTCATGTGGTACTATTTTATCTCCTTTTAATTATTTTCTCAGATGGTTGATGCCACATTATTTCAGAGAGTTGTTCTAAGACTTAACCATAGAAATGGTGATGATTTTAAAACATCTAAAACACTGAGTGTTAGCAAAATGTGCCCAGTATTCCAGTTGTACTTTAAGTAAAATGTTTAAACTATAACCTAATATTTCAAATATAAAATTATAAGTGACAATTATTCACTCTCAGTTAATTAACTGATTTTAAGCAAGTATCTGA
>NW_016872621.1:3884-8731 GCF_001698545.2 Rhinopithecus bieti
AAAAAAAAAAAAAAAAAAACCCCATAAGACATCGCACTGGTTTTCTTCTCCACCCAGGTTTGCAAAACTCAAGAAGGAAAATGATCCCTACTCATACCCTGGTGAAAACAGAATGCTTCCTTTACCAAAACATAGCCCAGAACCCAAAATAACTTAGTCTTCCCATCCAATGTTAAAGCACCACAGGTTTTCCACAGAATGTGAAGGAACTCCACTCAAGAAGTTGGTGGGCTTTGCACCAATACGCAGGAGAGCATAGGCAAAGAATGGCGCCTTCTGAGAGCTGGACAAAACCAGCATTGCCCTGGGGCACTGCCTGCCCTTCTTAGCTGAGGGGATGGGCAAAAGGTTAGGGAACCCATTTGGACTGCTCAGCCAGGACTTAGACCTTATGTCTACTGGTTTCCAGCGAGGGCTTGTTTCACTTCCCCTGAAACTGCTGAGTTGAGAACACTGGCCTGCATCCAACACATATAAAGCATCTTCTACGTGGCCTGCACTGTGATACATACTTGGCAGCATGACATTTCCTTATTTATATTTTAAACTGTGTACAAAGAGGAACAGCACAAAAGTTCATGGACAGGAAAGAGTGACCGCTGTTCCAGGCCTTTGCACTGATCACAATTTACATGGATCATGTTACCTTCTACCTTGCTTTAGTCCTAACTGCTATTTCCCCATCACCCCATGTCACACTTAAATCGACCAAGACTTAGAAACACAATTGAAAATCATGTTTTCAGCAGTCACTGTGGAAATGGAAGTATAAAAGATATATTAAGAGAACGTTTTTCAGCAAAAGATCCTTAATCATCTGTGTCTAAAATATATTTAGTTAATACTTACTACAGGTCCACAGCATGCCAGGTGTGGCAGAGAACAACATGCCAGAGAAAGACAAAACAACTCCATTCCCCATTGATATTAATTATCCACTCCAAGGAAGCATACTGAGTCAGAATTACTTCTCTCAAAAATTCCCACGAAAAAAAAAAAATCCAGGAACCCCCTGGTTTTAACTGTACAAAATGCACTTCATTAAAAAGTTTAGTGAAGCGGAATAAAAATCGCAATAATTGTTTGCACTTAATCAAGCATTCCCTTCTTCTAGATCATGAAACAAATGGATTGGAGTGTTAAAAAAAACAGTCAAGATGTTTCTCCAAGATCAGTCTGTGCAATAATGAACCTTAGCCCTAAGAGAGATCAACCAGCAGCCAGAATCCATCACTTGAGCAGCTAGAGGCCACCAATGAAAACCCATGTGAGCCAGCTGCAGCTTCTTGTGTTGTTGAAGGCCACTGAATCTTTCCCTGGTGCACATAAATTTTACATGTAAAATTCAAGGGTGTTCCCAGGCCCCATTCATCCATACATCCCAGATGACAGGCTTTAAACCTGCTCTGTGTTTAAGAGTTGTAGTGCATGCATTCATAGAATCCCTAATACAAAAGTATATGGGCAAATACATGCATCAGAAACCACCACTTAATGAAAATGTTCCTTAAAAATCATATTAAAAGTCTTCGTTTTTCTCTTGACATTTTAACACTGCAAAAATACAGATACAAGACATAAAACGTACTCACCGATTGTGTCATTGCGGATTCAGAATTGATGGTTTTTAATAAAAGCAGTGAACATATTAATAATTACTGTAAATTTGCCATCTAATTAAATCTTAGAAAAATCATAAGTTAACTGTATATCACCTTCATCAGTATTTTGTCTCTATAAAAATATATGAAAATCTGTTTTCTCTACAAATTTAAAGGAAATATCAACTCTAACTCCACCGTCTTTAGTCAGAGTGGCTTAAAATTTCTTTTCAAATTTCTTAGTATAGAAAATAATGTTTGCTATTCAAAGCCAGTAACCAAAGAAATAAGAATGGGGAAAAGAATGGCTTTCCGAACTATTTCAAAGGTTTGCTGCATTAAATACGTATTTGAGCGTATTCAAGCTAAAACTAACATAACTTTCAGCCCTGAAAGACTTCAGTCATTCCGTAGCGGAACATCGTTAAAAGGAAGAAAATATACTCACACGTCAATCAACGTACTAACGCACAGTAAATGCACGCACGCGCACGTACTCGCACGCGCACGTACTCGCACGCGCCAGGAGGCACGCACACATTTCCGCACCCGATGCCCTACGCATCACCGGATGTGACGTCCCGCGTGGAGCCCCACAGGCAGGAAATGCCATTAGAAGGTGGGCAAAGGTTTCCGGCGAAGTCTCCACTGAAGGAGCTTATGAGAAATGCTAAGTTAAAACAGTCCTCGCCAAGGCCTTCTTTCCCTTCTTTCCTGTACTAAGCATTAGTCTTCCTACCCTCAGAGGCCAGTATGTCAGTGCCCACGGGAATCCTATCGCTCCAACATGTCCCTCTTTTCTCTAGCAGATGTCATGGACCCACCTTGTAGGATTTTGGAGGGGAATGGTCCCTGGTGAAAGAGGAATCAGGAAATTAGTTTAGCAGAACAGGGAAACTGGGAAACTGTTGCCTCAGCATGAAAAGGTAATTGACATAAAATAATCTTTTACTCGAGGCAAAACAAACACAGATGAGTTTTAGTTACATTTTAAAAAATTAAGTCAGGGAAATTTTGAATAAACAACAAAATATATTTATTTTATTTGATCAATAACCTACAACGCCCTTCCCACTTCTTAATTTAGCAAATATTTATTAGTTTACTGCTATGGGACAGGCACTCTTGTGGCTGACAGAGAAAGAAAAGTTAACAAGAACCAGCACCCATCTCCTGGTGTTTCCATGTATCCACCATAGTTTACATAAAAGGATTAGATATTGAAGTTTTGATAATTGTACACTTTTTTAAATGCCCATCGAGTACTAATTTTAAAAGCTAAATATTAAACTAAACTTTATTTTCCCCATGTCTGCATAACTCAGTTCATCTCTTTTGATTTCTGAGCAGACAAAATACCCTGATTAACTCCTACATACTCCAAAGCTAGATAGAGGAGAAATCTTTTAGCAATTACTCTTCAATTGATGAGCTTTCATCCCACTTTCTAAGTGGAAGGAGCATATCATAGAGATTGAGTGTGTATTTCAATCACAATTTACCCCATTGTCTGCCTTTGAAATCACCTTCAAGAATCATAGGTGTCTTTGTAATAACATTCAAATACTGTCCTCTTTTTTTTCCAGTCGTTGATTCCCTAACATCTGAAGGTTATACTGTAGTTGCTGCACCACACCGATTTGCATAACTACTTTAAGTCCTTTGAAATCACAAAATGTTTAATGTAAGATTCATCTGAGTAATATGTGTTCAGAACTTAGTATCAACAATCTCAATGTTCGAACTTACAGGCCCCTAGAATTACCCTGATCATCAGAATCTTCAACATACTCACAAATTCAATGCATATAATACTGACTTTCCAATTTCCTAGTTCACCCCTTCATCCTTTGACTTAAAAATTATGTTTTCAGGAATGCCATGAAAGGAATTTTTCTTGATCATCAGTTTTGAATTGGACTAAGTCATACTGGCAATAAAATAAATTCTAACATAAGATCACTAAGACTATCCAGACTATCATGAAAATCCATTGCAAAGAATTCTCCTTAACAGGGATTACAAAACCAGAAAGTGTTCAGTCAACTGTATATAGAAAAATTGAATGAACTGGCATAAATTGAAATTTTCAAGTATTAAATAAGCTTCACGAATTATTTGTACTTCTGAGCTAGCTATGGTTCTTAATTTACATTCACACATTCTTCATAGTGAAAAGGAATGAATGCATGTCTCTGCAGTCTTTAAACATACCAAAACCTAGTAATTGCAAACAACTAATTAGCAGCAGACCTGGATTACAGCATAGATGTCCTCACTATCAGGCTTAGGGGTGTTTCCACGAAATCCTGCACCCCTCCTCAAGTACAACCGACGTCACTGAAGAGTCATCATACCTTCAGTTCTTACTGAGAATTTTGAGAATACTGGGAAAGGAAAACCCTTTGTCCCTTGTTTTCATCCAGCCAACTGATTCTTGGTGTACAATGTAGGAAATTCCAACCTAGGATCACCATTCAGCAAAGACCACTCCAAATTATCAGGAAAACACACTCCAAAGCATTCCCCTTAAGAGAAAATGCAGCCACCAATTCAGCAAAAGCAGTAGCTGACTCTTGCAGAGACATGCTGATAATGCCCAGTGGTTTCAAATGTAGATTGAACCTAAGTGCATATGGTAAAACAGTAAAAAAAAAAGTCCTAGGTTCAGAAGTTCTCATTTCCTTCTCATGATTGTGTACTTTATATAATGTTACCTTTGGGTTTCATAAAGTAAGTCTATCATATTATAAGATTTGAGTCGTCTATAGCTCTGAGCCTGATGCCAGACCTGTTACTACTGCTTCTCTTTGGAACTAGGACAGTCTGATTATATTAAACTGAATGTTCTTTGCACTGCAGCTACTGAAATGATTACAACCAAAACTGCATTGGGTTCCTGTTCCAAAGGCTGTAGGTGTGAGAGAGAAGACAAATATTTCTCAGACTTCAGGCCTTAATTATTTATTAAGACTCGTCCAGGTTGAAAGAAAAGAAAATGGAAAAAAGAAGAAAGTTGAATAATTCAGGAGCCAACCATAATGTATCATTATCGATTATTTAGCTGTATATGCTGATGAAAATGATGTGTACTTTTATTCATTTTACCTTTGGTAAGACAAATAAATCTATACTAGATAAAATAGCAAACAGCTGATCAATCATTTTCCAAATATGATTTTCTTCCAATTTGTATGTTAATGATCCAATGGGGAGGTGGGACAGTATTAATCTTTATAAATTACA
>NW_016872622.1:0-778 GCF_001698545.2 Rhinopithecus bieti
AAAAAAAAAAAAAAAAAACAACTATGATGATTAAAAAATCAGTTGTGATGATTAAATAATGGCAGCCCTTTCCTGCCTTCCACTCTCCTATCTGATGTTAGCTTTGAAATCTGTTCTGAAGCCTCTGAATTTTGGGGCAAGTTTTCCTCATGGGTGTTAGATATTTAGATATAGCATGAACTGAAAGAAAATGTGAAGGATGAAATCTCTCAACTAATATGCCTCCAAAGTTACAACATCAGGATTCACAAAATAAGATATTGGAAGGATGTGGCAGTATTACATTGTTCAGCAGCATCTCAAACCGTCTGAATTGCAAGTGATATTCAGTGACCTCAGCTTGTCCTTGACGTTTGCTGGCAAAAAGATACTGCTGCAGTTAGAGCCCTGGCAGTGACTGGAGTCAGATTTAAAATGAAGAATGCTGCTGTTTTTTTCTCTACAAAACCAAGCTTGTTGAGCTTCTGAGAAGTACACCTGGCCTTTTAATGCATTAAAATGTTTTTTCTGTAGTGTCATGCTCTTCCATGAAGCCAAGTGAATTGTTTCTCACGAGCAGGTAGCAACTAACACGCCTGTGAACTTCCATGAATTCAAGTAGACTTATCGGTAAAATTTGGTAACCTTTTTGAATGCAGTTGTCAAGTGAGGAGATTGGATTACATTGGAGAACATTTGAAAAACTGACAATGCTAAATGCACTCTTAAAAAACTGGTTTGAACCTACTTCTCATTCTTAATTTACCAGAAATTGTAACTTTTTCAAATGAACCAAAAC
>NW_016872623.1:0-222 GCF_001698545.2 Rhinopithecus bieti
AAATATTTACAAGATATTATTAAACAAAATATAAAACAATTTGAAAAAACTGTATTCATGATGATTCTAATATGTTCTATATTAGGATTATACCAACTACTGTTAAGGGAAACTATTTCATGAAATGGATTAACTGTTAAAAATATGTGTTAATGCTTATCCAATAACAAGGAGAGGAAGGGTGGTTGGATTTACAGGAGCAGTTCCATTTATTCAGAAAAA
>NW_016872624.1:0-784 GCF_001698545.2 Rhinopithecus bieti
ATGCTTGATTCTTTCATATTATTTTCTAATTTTCAAAATCAATAGTTAATTCCCTGTTATCCTTTAAAGATAATCAGTTAGTTTATTTCTTTTTAAAAACATCTCTGTGAACTTTTGGATTTAAACATGTTATAGGTTTAAATTCATTGCATTTCTTATTCTTTTTGAAGTTCAGGTAGTCCCATCTTTGGTCAGTGGAGACTTCTTTAATTTGGCTCCTGAATCCTTTGGATACAACCTTAATTTTCTTTGATCGCTTCCTTGCTATGTGCAATAATAATATGTTCCAGGCTTTTCTAATACATTTCCTGCCTTGGACCTAGAATACCCAGTTCTCCAAGAAACCTTCTAGTGAGAAGGAATATTTTGAAACCACCATCTGGGAGCTAGTGATGCTTGCTGCTACTGACATGATCACTGTTTCTAGCTAAAAAGGAGTCTAGTTTTAAAAAAACCAAGTCCCAAGGATGCTCAGTTTATTAGCACAAGTGGGTAGAGTTAGAAGAATTGGGATGGACTGTTTTCTGTACCCCAAATTGCTTCAGTCAACTGAGAGTTGGTAATAAATGTACATACTTCATTTTGTCTACTTTTAAAACATGAATGCATTTAGCAACACTGTGCCCCAAGATATCTATCTTTATGGTGATTACCAATCTGCACAGGTCATAGGCTATCAAGATCAGAGTGAATTTAATGAATAACACAGCCCAGGGTTATCTCAGAGGCTGTCTTAAAACTTGCAGAGCTGTGGTCCTGAGCAATTTTTTTTTTTTTTTTTTTT
>NW_016872625.1:0-1793 GCF_001698545.2 Rhinopithecus bieti
TGAGGCTAAAGCATTTTCCACATTCTGTGGCGGGAAGCTTGAGCCCACCACTATTATGACATAATATTTTTTTAAATAGTAAATGTCAAAAAAAGACATTATATTTCTATGAAACTAAAGAATTTAGTCACAATGCTATGTCAATCTTTAAATCGTGATAAAAACCAAGTACAAGTTCATCTTTGCCTCTGTCTGCTAAGACAAAGAAAATCAAAAGTAGAGAACTGTCCGGGTATGGTGGCTCATGCCTGTAATCCCAGCACTTTGGAAGGTCAAGTCAGGTGGATCACTGGAGGTCAGGAGTTCACCAGCAGCCTGGCCAGCATGGTGAAACCTCATCTCTACTAAAAGTACAAAACTTAGCTGGGCGTGGTGGCGCACGCCTATAATCCCAGCTACTCCGGAGGCTGAGGCAGGAGAATTGCTTGAACCCAGGAGGCAGAGGTTGCAGTGAGCTGAGATTGCGCCACTGCACTCCAGCCTGGGTGACAGAGCCAAACTCCGTCTCAAAAAAATAAATAAATAAAATAAAATAAATAAATGAATAAATATATAAAAGTAGAGAACTGGAGTGGTAGAAAGGTAGATATAAACCTGAGAAAAGAAAAAGAGTCTTAAATTTGGGCAAAATACTGTAACAGAAAGATTAGAGTTACATACTATCAGTCTGTTTTTACTTGATATCAGAATATCCTGGGTTCTTTGCATTATCCATTCATTTAATTTTCAAGGAAAGCCATGCTAGTTTTTTAGCTGTCTGTAATATCAGTCAAAATGGTGACACCAGTTAAGAGATGTGACCACCAACAATACAATCAGAACCAGTCACAATTTACCTATGTATGGAATCAATGTATAGAGAGTTCCAAATTGACTTTGAATCTTCTAATAGAAATGTAAGAGACATTGGTTTGCCTGTTTGAAATTTTCTGTGGGAACAAAGTCCTATTTTCTTCCTCAGAGTAGACACGTTGGTATGCATGTTACTATTTGACCATTTGACTTTGTGGTGTAGGAAACCATCACTCCTTGCAGTTACAAAAAGTTCTCACGTACATTCTCTCATCTAAGAATCACAACCTTGTGATTTTGTATTATGATTACCTATTATCATTATTCCCTTTTACACATAAGGAAACCGGGGCTTAGAAACATGAAGTACCATAGTCACAGTCACATAACTTGTATCAGTCAAGATCTGACTCAGGTTTTTTGAACTGCTATTCCCATGCTCTTTTAGTCTCCTCTTCTCAAAGTCCTATTAAGTTTGGACTTAACAAAGCAATACCGGCTGGGTGTGGTGGCTCATGCCTGTAATCTCAGCACTTTGGGAGGCCAAGGAAAGCGGATCACTTGAGGTCAGGAGTTTGAGACCAGCCTGGCCAACACATAGTGAAACCCCATCACTACTAAAAATACAAAAATTAGCTGGGTGTGGTGGTGTACGCTTGTAGACCAGCTACTTGGGAAGCTGAGGCAGGAGAATCGCTTGAACCCGGGAGGCAGAGGTTGCAGTGAGCTGAGATCATACCACTGCACTCCAACCTGGGCAACACAGCAAGACACCATCTCAAAAAAAAATAAAAATAAAAAAAGCAATACTTTAAAGCTATTTTGGACATACAGGTATAAATACTTCACTTTTTTACATATATCTTCGTTTTTGAAATGCTTCTCAGGTATATTAACTTTTAAATCTTCCTTTTATAAACCAATGGATTAATGAACCCAGTGCAGTGTACCCCTTAAAATCACACTTGTTTCAAATATAAAATTTTAAAGCATTATATTCC
>NW_016872626.1:0-8547 GCF_001698545.2 Rhinopithecus bieti
CATTGATCACAATTGGAGGGGATGAACTGTGACTTCTCAAATCAAAGGAATGTAGTGGGTTGAAATAATGAAGAGTATTCTGTGTCTAAACTTCAATCCTCAGTGAAGGATCCCTGCAGGGTTGTGTTTGGATTTGAACTTGCTTTGCTGTTTTAGTTGTTTTCATCAAGTGGAAAAGCTACTTTTGTGACATCCTTTCATCCTTTGCATCCTTCCAGCAGTATTTGGTATCTGTAGGGGAGAGAGAGAAAAAATCAAATGAGCATTTGTGTCAGGTCCTCCTGATGCCTGTGTCTGGAGGGATTGCTAAGTAGTGATATGTCAGGGGCAAACTGATCTCCCGCTGGGAGGATGAACTGAAGGGTGAGCCGCGGGATGGCTGAAGGAGGAAGTGCCATCCACAAGTGAGAAGAAAACACTCCTGAACTTCCATTCATTCTGGGGTGCAGGATATAAGGACCCCACCTATGCCCAACCAGCAGCGGGGAACATCAGTCCCTTTCCTCCTGATCCCCTCTGTCTGGAGCAGAGTAATGGCTTTTCCTCCCAGTGAGGATGTGCTCAGCATCCATCATGCCTGCTAAGAAACAGAGGGGAACAGAAGGAGAGGACCCTTTGCAGAGAAACCCACCCCTTACGACTCCATGTCCTAGTTTTCCAGGGAGGAACGGGAGGGCCATGGGAAGAACCCCGGATGTGAGAAGCAGCAGGGACCTCAGACAACGTCTGAGCTCCACGTCCAGTTCCCTCTGTTACAACAGAGGAGTAGTGATGCCACCGGGGTAAGATTGAACTAAGGGCACATGACTTGCTATTGATGACCCCGGAATTAGAATCCACCCCTAACACCGTTTCAATAAAGATTAGAGAAAGCGAGAGGAAAGGCTGCAATCTGGAGGTCTCAACAGTCACAAGAAGCGGTTGGGTGACTTTGGCTAGGACAAGAATATGGTTTTACAAATAAATATGAAGTTGTTTCTGCTTCTTTGGTTGGTTAAAAAAATTAAATGAAACAAATATAATTATAAGTATTTGTCCAAAGGGAATCAGGAAAGAAACAGAATTTAAAAAAAAAGAGATTCAAAATGGAGTTAGGAAAGACAGAGCGGGGCTGTAACCACGGCCCAACTTATTCTCCCTAATGCCCTGAAGTTGTTCCACATCTGGTTCCACCTTAAGGCATTTCTAGAAACATTCTCAATATCTAGAGCAAGGAAACTCTGAAGTACAAAGTGGAAGGCATTAGTTTCTCCCCTCCCACTTACTGTTTTCCCCAAGTACATTTTGGGAAAGGTTTGTGTTTAATATTTTATGCCAATGTGAAGAGAGGCATGAAGAAGTATTCATACACAATCTCCTGCAGAATTTCAGTCTTACTGTGTTACTGTATTCTCTTCAGGAAAGTGAGACCAATGAGTTCTCTTTAGGGATTTTGTGGAAGGACAATAATTGACCAAAAGTAAAGTTTTCACATGGCAGTGGTGAGTCCATGAGTGGGCTATAAAATCGGTGTGGGGAAATGTAAAGTGGAAGTTTTCTTTTAACATGCAAAAGAAAATACTAAATTCCACTATATGTAATGTGGGAGGCATTATTTCTGTGCATTAGGTATTAATATAATGACTATTTCTTATCTTTTATTCAAAATTGAGGAAGTGTGCTTCAAGCAGAGGCTAAAAGTCTAATCTGTTAATTTTCTTGTTTTTCCTTCTTGATTTTTTTCTATGTTATAGAAACAGTACTATTGAGAGGGGAATACAGATCCCATCAAAGGCTGATGGATACTCAGCCTTTTCTGTGGAGTAGCCACACATATGGGGCACTTCCATGTTGGTAACCTGAGGTCATAGTAGACCAGGGTCCTTGTCATCTTTAGCCACATATTAGAATCACACAGGAGCATTTTGAAACTACAAATGCTCAAACCACACCCCAGGCCATGTAAGTGAGAATCTCCAGGTTTGAGTTCAAGGCATTCATCTTAATTGAAATCTCACCAGGTGCTTATTACGTGGCAGCAGGAATGTAGACATACTAAGTAGATCAGCCCAATTTCCCATCATTTTCTTTCCTTTTCCCATTTATCTCATAATTGGCTTTGTTCCCAGTGGTTCCATGGATTGTAGCCTTCTCCCTGACAATTTCAGTTCAATCTCTCTCTTATCAATTGGGCTGGGCCAAAGTAAAGATTGTCATGTAGAAAGATTCTTGTCTGTCATCTTGTGTATGCATAAAGCTGGTCCTGGAGTCACTTTTCTCAATGTCAATTCATAAAATGCTCTCTCATATACACTGGCCTCAAGATGCATCTGACTTGCATTTTAGACCCTTCACTGGACTTGTAGAAGTGGAAATGAGAATAAAAAGGAGAGAGGTTGCAATGATGAACCTCATGGACATATGCAGTTTGGAAGTCCTGCCCTCTGCATGCACTTTAGAACTGATGTCGCTTTACAATGTCATAAATGTTCCTCAGTTAATGTCAGTTCAAGTGAGTCCATGAGGTGAGAACACTGAGACCCTGCAACTCGATCCACATTGACACTAGGCTGCACATCTGGGGCTAAAGACAAACCTGACTCCAGGCCAGTAGGGAACCCCCACCTGTGACTCTGGTTCTAATTTAGTTACCTATGTGGGGCTCTTTGTGCGTAGTTTTAACACTTCTCATTCAGATGAACAAGTGATGATTAAGAGTTGACTTAGTTGGATTTCTCAAAAGAGGACTCAAAAGGAAAATCTATGTGTAAATGGTGTATTAAAGCAATGATTTCTGCAGAAAGAGGCAATGGAGTTGGGGATGCAGGGAGGAAAGGTAAATTTCCCAAGAGAATGTGTGATTCCAGGCAAACGACCCTGTGTTCAGCAGCTTAAACTATGCACTTGGATGAGGACAAGGAGGCCTGGCTCTCCCGTGGCCACGAGAGGGACTGTCAAGACACTAGAAGAAGGAGTAGAGCAGAGTTCTGAGAGCAAAGAGGACATGAGGACAGAAAGGGCATGTCAGGGTGGGAGCCCGTGGGACACAGAGGTAACACCAGACAGAGGTTAGAGCAGCTGTTGGAGAGAACAAACGGGAGAGAAAAAGCAGTGGGAGAATGAACTGTCACTATAGACAGAGAAATAAGGAGTGCAGTTATCAGCCATAGATGTGATTACCTCTGCACCCTAAGCTTGTAGGCCAGGGAATCTGCATGCCAGTCTCCACTTGCTGAGCGGGAGTTTTCTTTTGATGATCTTCGGTTCCAGGACACTGGAGGCATGAATCTGGCCAATGACTTGATGCCCTTGTGTGTTGTCTGCTGAGCCTTCAAGTGCATCACCTCCCAGCTGGGGAGGGTTCTTCATCCCCAGGGAGGGCTGTAAAACCAGCTCTGAAATTAAAACCACAGCCAATGGGATCCACTGGCATCCATGATCTTACGGTGACTTTCTCTTCCACCCAGAGGACGACAAATCAGGAAAGTGGCCTTGGAGAAGAAAGTCCAAAGGGTGAGGGGAAGCTAATAGAGTCACTTTAATATTTTCTTTTTTCTTGATCTTTCCTACATTACTGAGCAACGGTAAGGTTGCCAGGAGTCAAAGGCACTGCCAATTCACAACAATATTCAAGAAACACAGGATTAAGAAACACAAATAGCTTCCAGGTAGATAAGGCAAAGGCAAGGAAATAACACTGTATGTAGGCTATGCTTTGGGGAGAGCAGAGATTACAAAAACCAAAGTTAAATCAGAGCTGGGTTCAAAGAGGAGATGGGAATGGAAGGGCCTGGCAGGGTGGCAGCCCATGTGGCACAGAGGTGAGACCAGACAGAGGTGACAGCAGCTGATGAGAGGAAAGAATCAGGAAGACTAAACCTAGAGAATTTACAAAAGTTGCATCATTATATGATCTACTGCATATATATACACCCTATGTAGTATACACACCAGATATACATAGTCACACATAATACGACAAATGATATAAATGCAATATCTGTACATGTTAATTTAAAGGAAAAATATCATATAGGGATTTGGGAGAGATTGAATGTAACAGTGTTATCACTATTCTGGTCCATTGAAATGGGAAAAAAAATTAGAGACATGAGAAGAATGAGAAAGAAACGGTGTGGGAGAAACAGATGACCTGGTAGACAGCAGGGAGAAACCACCAGGTGAAGGAAAATATTAATGAAACAAAAAGCATTCACTCTGTCCTCTTACCTGGTGCCTGGTTCAGGCTCTGGACTCCAGGGAAAGTGAGCAAGAGGGAGTGTGTCTGAGCCAGTGGGGTGAGTCTTGGCTGGAGGTGTGAGAATCCACAGAGATGTAAAGGAGAGTCCAGTGGGAAGAAATCAGTTTAAATAAGTCATCCTGGCATGTGTCAGGGACTGCATATCCCCCAACACTCCCTGAGCACCTTCTATGTGTCCTCTCCACGGACCCAGATGGTGCTCGTTATCTCACGCAACCCTCCCTCCTCCTGAGGACGGGGGTCCCCTCATTCCTCAGCTGAGGGCATCGCCTGACAGATGACCACCAGGCAGCCCCAGGGGCTCCAGGAGGAGATACTGAGTGGGACGGAGAGTGAGAATGAACACGACCCAGGTTTTAAGGAAATCTGAGCGGAAGTGGATCCCTGGGAGACGGAAACTGAGGACATGGCCGTGGACATGAGTGGAGAATTTGAACTAAATGGAATTTCATAAAAGACACTGATGTGAACACTTTCCATGTGAAAGTTGCCCTTTTATTTCAACAAAAGCAGGAAAAAAAGCAGAGGAAGCTGGACATGTCAGGAGACTGAGTGTGGGCCCAGGATTTACACTGTTACTCCATGTGCCTCATAGGTTGTTACTGAAAGTGCCTAATAGGGGAAAATTGGCTTCATGAGGGATGGGGAAGGAGAGGAAGAAAACTGGCAGAGGAGTCTGTGTGAGAAAGGAAAGGAAGAGGGGCCCTAGAAAGCAGAGATCTTCATAACTGCTCTACCTCACAGGAGACATCATCCGTGAAGTCACTTTCTAAGTGTAAATTNTGATGTGGACACTTTCCATGTGAAAGTTGCCCTTTTATTTCAACAAAAGCAGGAAAAAAAGCAGAGGAAGCTGGACATGTCAGGAGACTGAGTGTGGGCCCAGGATTTACACTGTTACTCCATGTGCCTCATAGGTTGTTACTGAAAGTGCCTAATAGGGGAAAATTGGCTTCATGAGGGATGGGGAAGGAGAGGAAGAAAACTGGCAGAGGAGTCTGTGTGAGAAAGGAAAGGAAGAGGGGCCCTAGAAAGCAGAGATCTTCATAACTGCTCTACCTCACAGGAGACATCATCCGTGAAGTCACTTTCTAAGTGTAAATTTAGCAGAAAGATAAAAAGATTAGATAACACCTATTCATAGGTTTATTGGGCAATTCTTATGGAATCAGACCATTTGGAAATTATAATAATATTCCCATTGCAGGTAGATATTATTTTTCAGCTATCTCAGATGAGGGAACAGAGATGTAAATAGCAAAAAGACAAAAAAGTTGGCTAAAGTCAACAAGCAGAAAGTGGCAAACCCAGGACCTGACAGCAGATTTGGTTCTAAGCTCCAGGCCTTTGCTTACCTCACTGGGTTGGAGCATCATGAATTTCAACTTGACCCTGAGGAAGCACAGAGTGGTCCCATTCTCTCCTCCACCCTCAGCACCGTGACCACCAACACCCGGATTAGAGCTTCATGACACCATTTCCTTCCCTACCTTGGAAGGGCCATTGTTTCCCAGAATCAGCATTGGCTGAGAAGCTGCAAGTGGTAGAGGAAAGGCCCTGCCTGGCCAAGCCATTCCCTTGATCTAGCTGTAGTTGCAGACATTTGGGCACCAGGGTGCTTGGCTCCAGCTGTGCCTGTGAAGACTGCACCTCTGACAGGTGGTGGCTCAAGTCTCCACTCCAAGTCCCTTGGGGACAGGCCGTCTTGGTGGGAGCTGAAAGGAGAAGGGGCTTCAGTAGGAACAATCTGACTTTCCCTTTGTTAAGATGCCCAGAACACCCATCCCCGATGTCCCTGCTCTCAGTAAAGCCACCCAGTGACCCACGCCACACAGACAGACATCATGTGAATGCAGGCGACGTCACATTTCCTGTCTGTGCCTGAATGTAAGCAACGTCACCTTTTCTGTCTGTGCCTGGGGATGCTGACAGGGCAGGGGCCCAGGCTGGGGTGTCCTGAATGAAAAACCTCTGCTGCAGCCCAGAGGGCTTTGGATCATCTAACAAGAACATCCCGATTATTCGGTTATTGTTCATCTCTTTCCTGTGTCTAGAGGGAAAGTTCTAGAGAGCCCTCAGAGCACAGGAGAGGCAGAGCTGTTTTTCTCCCCACTCAGGGTTGTAAGAACAGGCCAAGAGTTAGAGCTGTGAGGTGTTGAGAAAGAACCGTGAGAAAGGGGGCTGGGATGCTGCAGACCAAACACTAAGTGAGGCAAAATTTCTGGGTTCTGGGACATTTTGAATTTCCCATTGCCTATTATGGTTGGACCCCCTGCCCACACATATCCATCCTATTGCCATATAGTGGGTGTCAGCAGACAGAGGCAACACAGGAGAGGGACCAGTCCCTTCCTGGAAATTCAGGGGCCGCAAGAGCCACAGATCAGCACATGCGGTTCCTTAGGAAGGTAACAGAGGACACGATCCTCACATTACCCACTGCTCTGGTGGGTTTCAGGTGGCACCCCTTAAACAAATTCTTTCCATTTCCACAGGGAGAGAAACACACATTCTGAGTGGACTAAGAAAAGACTTCCAATGACCTCACGCCAGTCCAGGTCGGGTTCAGGATGGGGACGGGGTCTGCAGGGATGGGGCCCGCAGGGATGAGGCCTGCAGGGCCGGATCCACATGGCTGTGGGGCTCCTCTCTCTCCTCCCCTCTCCACATCGTCATTCTCTGCAAGGTTTTCTACGTTTTCTTAAAAATGCCTCAGTGTCCTCAGCTCTAACATGAAGATGCCACTGCCCACTTGGGAGTGTCCCTTGGGCCCTGAATGGGTTATAGCAGGACAGAGCTTGCTGGCAAGGTATACAGCTTGCTTGCAAAGGTGCAAGGTGCAAAAAACAAATTTTAATTGTTTCATGAATCACTGTGATCCTAGAAAAGCATTTGCTTTTTTGAAACTCAGGAAGAAATGCAAAATGGGAAAGGGGATGGTCCCAGTATGAAAGGCACTTACTGATCAAACTAGAATAGAGGCCAACATCTTTGTTGCTAGTTTTTTTCTTTGTGTATGTGTGTGTATGTGTGTGTGTGTGTGTGTGTGAGTGTGTGTGAGACACAGGGTCTCACTTTGTTGCTCAGGCTGGAGTGCAGTGGTGCAATCGTGGCTCACTGCAGCCTCAACTAACCAGACTCAGGTGATCCTTCAACCTCAACCTCCTGAGAAGTTGGGACTACAGGTGTGTACCACCATGCCCTGCTAATTTTTTTTTTTGTGGAGACAGGATTTCACCATGTTACCCACACTGGTCTCAAACTCCTGAGCTCAGGTGATCCATGTCCTTGGCCTCCCAAAGTGCTGGAATTACAGGCGTGAATCACCACACCTGGCATTTTTGCTAATTTCATTACAACATAATCCAATATACTGAGGGACATCACAGAGTTACTTGCTCTTACAAGAAGATAAAGTAACAGGTAAGGCCGGGCACGGTGGCTCAAGCCTGTAATCCCAGCACTTTGGGAGGCTGAGACGGGTGGATCACGAGGTCAGGAGCTCGAGACCATCCTGGCCTACACCGTGAAACCCCGTCTCTACTAAAAAATACAAAAAACTAGCTGGGCGAGATGGCGGGCGCCTGTAGTCCCAGCTACTCGGGAGGCTGAGGCAGGAGAATGCCGTAAACCCAGGAGGCGGAGCTTGCAGTGAGCTGAGATCTGGCCACTGCACTCCAGCCTGGGCGACAGAACGAGACTCCGTCTCAAAAAAAAAAAAAAAAAAAAAAGTAATGGGTAAAGGCCCCAACAATGCACATCAAATTCCCAGAATAGAGGTTAAAAAAAAAAGAAAATGAGCAAGAAGAAATGAAAATTGGATTTTGTTTTACACATCCTGTGGAGCTGCTATCTCATGGGGCACTTGCTCAGAGGAAGGGTTTTCTGGACGTCATGGGGACAGGAACAACTCTGCTTTGCTCATCGGTTACGCCAGAACCTCATGAGGGACACTAGTTGTCAATGGTTTTCATGAGAATGTAGCACTGAGACCAAAACTTGATTGAAACTAGAAACCCACACATGGAGAAAACCACTGGAGCTCTGCAGAGGATGCAAGCCTGGCCACGCATAAAGGAAGGGACGCTGGACTGCGTCAGTGGAGGGAAGACCCCTCAGAGGAAGTAGAGCCGCAGTCCCCAACCTTTTGGCACCAGGGTCTGGTTTCATGGAAGACAGTTTTCAGGGACCAGGGTAGAGGGGATGGTTTTGGGATGATTCAGGCACATTACATTTACTGTGCACTTTAGTTCTATAAATATTACATTGTAATATATAATGAAACAGTTACACAACTCACCATAATG
>NW_016872627.1:0-606 GCF_001698545.2 Rhinopithecus bieti
TGCTCCCGTATGTCCCTTCACAGACCCGTGCAAGACAGAGTTTCCAAGCTGTATAACATAACAAAAGTCTTAAATATGCGAGATGAATATATTTCTGACACTAAGCTGTTTCACAGAAATCTTCTTTCCAGTTTTTGTCTGAGGATATTTATTTTTTCACCATACCAATCCCTATACTCCCGAATGTCTCTTGGTAGCTTTTTTTCCAAAAGGAATTCCGGAATCCTCTATGAGAAGAAAGGTACATTTCTGTGAGTGGAATGCACACGTCACAAAGCAGCTCCTCAGCAGATTCTCTCCATTTTCTATCTGAAGACATTTCCTTTCTCACCGTAAGCCTCAAAGTGCTCCTGAATATCCCTTCACAGACAAAACAAAAACAGTGTTATGATACAGCTCAATGAAAAGAGAAGCTTAACTGTGTGAGCAGAATTCACGTGACATAGAGCAGTTTCACAGAAAGGTTCCTTCTGGTTTCTCTCTGAGGTTATTTCTTTTTCAGGATATTCTAGAGACTGTTTCCAAATGTCCTTTCTCAGATTCCACAGAAACAGTGATTTCAAACTGCTCCATCCAAAGGATGATTTTACTCTATGAGATGGGTAA
>NW_016872628.1:0-603 GCF_001698545.2 Rhinopithecus bieti
TTTTGTTTTTTCACCTTAGGCCTCCATGAGCTCCAAAATATCCCCCTGCTAATTCCATAGAAACATTGCTAACAAACTCCTCTATGAAAATGAATGATGTAACTCTGTCAGCTAAAGTGACCCAGCACATAGTATTTTCTCAGGAAGATGCTTTCTAGTTTATATATGAGGATATTTCCTTTTCCACTGAAGACTTAAAAGCTTTGCCAAATATCCCTTCTCAGACAACACAAAACAGTGATGCCAAACTGCCCTCTCAATAAAACGTTTAGCTCGGTGAGGTGAATGCACACATCACAAAGGAGTTTATCAGAAAGCTTCTCTCCAGTTTTTCTGGAAGATATTTCCTGTTTCATCATTAGACTCTATGTGCTGCTGAATATCTCTTTGCAGATTCCACAAAAACAGTGTTACCAAACTGCTCAATGAAAAGAAAGGTGTAACTCTGTGAGTTGAATTCACATACCAAAAGCTGTTTCTCAGAAAACTTCTTTCTAGTTTAACTCAGAATATTTCCTTTTTCACTATAGACTTCAATGTGCTCCCAAATATCTCTTCTCAGATACCACAAAAACTGTGATGCTGAACTTCTCAATCAAGACA
>NW_016872629.1:0-1515 GCF_001698545.2 Rhinopithecus bieti
ATAATTATATACAAATATATATATATATATATATGTATGTGTGTATATATATGTATTTTTTTTTTTTTAGAAAGAGTTTTGCTCTGTCACCCAGGCTGGAGTGCAGTGGCACAGTCTTGGCTCACTGCAATCTCTGCCTTCCAGGTTCAAGTGATTCTCGTGCCTGAGCCTCCTGAGGAGCTGGTACTATAGGCGTGTACCACCACTCCTGGCTAATTTTTGTATTTTTAGTAGAGATGGGGTTTGCCATGTTGCCCAGGCTGGTCTCGAACTCCTGGCCTCAAGTGATCTGCCCGCCTCGGCCTCCCAAAGTGCTGGAATAACAGGCATGAGCCACCGCACTCTGCCCTACATATACATTTTAATTATAATGTATTTTAGATTCTTTTAAAAAAATTTGTTCGAAGAGTAATAACAAAACAAATCTCTATTTGTGAATAAATGAATCTTGAGATCATTTATGGTTTTGCAGTTCAAGCTGAAAAATGAAATCAAAGCTCGTATCAAAACAAAGCATGTTTAGTGCTCTCTGTCTCACTGTCTTTTAGATGCCAAAACTTAGATTTTATGATGACTCCTCAGCCATTTAGATCTTGATGATCTCAAAGGGATCATCAGGTTTTTAGGAAGTTTTGAGGGAAAAGCAAGCGAAGGAAAGAGTAGTCAGTGCCCAACATCATGGGCCTGTCACTGAACACACCATGCCTGGTATTCTCTCACAGCGACATCACCATTTCCACCTGCCATGCATCAGCAAAGGTTGGGACTCGACTGGTGTTTGATCACAATGGGAAAATCATCCAGAAAGCCCCCTACCCCCGCCCCAGAGGGACCACAGTCAGCGTACAGCAGTTATTTGCTACACTACCTGTGCGCCATAAGGAATTTCAAAGGAATATTAAGAAGGTACAGCAAATTAATCCTGGTTTTCAAGAGTATTAGTTAATGCACATGAGCAGAAGATTTACTAAAGATGTTTATTCTGCAGTTGATTCTCTTCTCGTAATTTACTGAGACACGATTTATTTGCATTTCTCATTAAAGACTTAACATTAAAGACTTTAGGGTTATTTACTTTTTTCTTTTCATCACGTAGTGTTTATTAGGCCTGGGCAACATAGTGAGACACTGTCTCTATGAAAAATTAAAAAAAAAAATTGACTGGGCATGGTGGCATGCACCTGTAGTATCTAGCTACTTGGGAGGCTGAAGTGGGAGGATCACTTGAGCCCAGGAACTTGAGGCTGCAGTGAGCTATGACTGCGCCCTTGCACTTCAGACTGGGAGACAGAGTAAGACCTTGTCTGGAAAAATATATATACGTATATATTTATTTTTTATTTTTATCTTTTTTTGAGATGGAGTCTCACTTTGGTGCCCTGGCTGGAGTACCGTGGCGCAATCTCAGTTCGCTGCAACCTCCACCTCCCGAGTTCAAGCGATTCTCCTGCCTCAGCCTTCTGAGTAGCTGGGATTACAGGTGTGCGCCACCACGCCCAGCTAATTTTTTTTTTT
>NW_016872630.1:0-669 GCF_001698545.2 Rhinopithecus bieti
GCCAGTGAGCGAGGCCACACATCTCGTTCTGCATAAATGGAGTGTTTGTCTGTGGTAGTCTGCCTCTGTGTCTTCCCTGTCACACCTATTTTTTTTTGTAGTATATATATTACTTCTAGAACAAAAGTGAATTTGTAATGTGGCTTTGAAAATCGTTCTTTCTCAATGAGAACACTTGGACACAGGGTGGGGGACATCACACACCAGGGCCTGTTGTGGGGTGGGGGAAGGGGGAGGGGTAGCATTAGGAGATATACCTACTGTAAATGATAAGTTAACGGGTACAGCACACCAACATAGCACATGTATACATATGTAACAAACCTGCATGTTTTGCACATGTACCCTCGAACTTAAAGTATAATAATAAAAAAAAAAGAAAGAAAATCATTCTTTCTCAAGGAAAGACTGTGAGCTTCTGTTGTAAGGAAGGGTCTTGTCCAAGCCTGGGCCAATTTCAGCATGATTTAGTGGTGATTACCGCTAACACTGAAGTTGTTTTCTGGAATGCTGGCGTGGGACTAATAACATCTAAGACTGAGGAAGTTCTGCACAACTTTGAATGATGCAGTTGCTTTCATAATAACATTGACAAGCCTTATGGCTCATCTCGTTTCAGGAGGTTATCAAGCCTAAAGATATAATTTAATCCGGGGGCCGGGCGCGGTG
>NW_016872631.1:0-870 GCF_001698545.2 Rhinopithecus bieti
TGGCCAAGGTGGGCAGATCACTTGAGGTCAAGAATTCAAGACCAGCCTGGCCAAAATGGTGAAACCACGTCTCTACTAAAAATACAAAAAAATTAGCTGGGCTTGGTGGTACACGCCTGTAATCCCAGCTACTCAGGAGGCTGAGGGGAGAGAACTGCTTGAACCCGAGTAGCTGGGATTACAGACATGCGCTACCATGCCCAACTAATTTTGTATTTTTAGTGGAGATGGGGTTTCTCCATTTTGGTCAGGCTGATCTCGAACTCCCGACCTCAGGTGATCCACCTGCCTCGGCCTCCTAAAGGGCTGGGAATACAAGTGTGAGGCACTGCGCCCGGCCTTATGCCATTACTAATAAGACTGATGTTAAGTTATATAATTTAACTAGGAGGTGGAGGTTGCAGTGAGCCGAGATGGTGCCACTGCACTCCAGCCTGGGTGACAGGGCAAGACTCAGTCTCAAAAAAAAAAAAAAAAAAAAGAAAGGAGAAAGAAAGGAGAGAGAGAGAGAGAGAGAAAGAGGACATATTAGGGATAAATAAATAAATTCACTTTTCCAAGACGACAGAGTTGGAGGTGGGGCAGTAGCTAAGTATATCCGTGTTGAAGAAAAATCCAATGCTGTAACACTATGCAGCTGTCACATGCCTGACATAAGTTACTGTAGCCTGCCTGCTCATTGCTTTGCAGTTGACCTCTACCAATGTCGTGGCCAAGTAATAAAAGCCAGAGTCAGTTGCTGAATATGAAATGACCTGGCTAAAACATTCACATATTACTCTTTTTTGCAAAAGAAAAAAGAAAAAAATTGAACTGATGTGACCTAGTATTTTTCATGATAATAACTATAATTACCTAACCAAGCTGAGT
>NW_016872632.1:0-381 GCF_001698545.2 Rhinopithecus bieti
TTTGGCTTCTGCATTTGTGGGGTTGGCTAAGCAAGCCCAGAGTCCACAGGACTGGCCGTCAGGAAATGACAATCACCGGCGGGCTGGAGCCGCAAAGGCAGTGCCAAAGCTTGTTTTCACAGGCACTCAGGAAGAAAGATCCAGAGGGAAGGAGCACAATTGTGGACTCAACTGCTATTTGAAGTCTGTGCTCCAGGAAGTCCTAAACCCTCTCTTTTTCAAAAAAAGAAACAAACATTTTGGCTTGTGGTGCCACAAGCTGTAGTCTCAGCTGCTCAGGAGGTTGAGACAGGAGAATTGCTTGAGCACAGGAGTTAGAATCTAGCCTGAGCAGCATAACAAGACTTTGGTTCTAAAAAGCATGTAAAAAATAGTCTGGCC
>NW_016872633.1:0-229 GCF_001698545.2 Rhinopithecus bieti
TTGTAACTCTGTTAGATGATTTCAGAAATCACAAAGAAGTTCCTCAGAAACCTTCTTTCTAGTTTTTGTCTCAGGATAATTTCTTTGTCACCATAAACTTCAATGCGCTCTGAAATATCCCATTGCAGTGTAAAAGAAAACAGTGTTAGCAAACAGATCAATGAACAGAAGAGTGTAATTCTGTGAGATTAATTCACACATCAAAAGGAGTTTCTCAGAAAGCTTTTTT
>NW_016872634.1:0-1516 GCF_001698545.2 Rhinopithecus bieti
CCAAACACACAAAGCGAGGAAGGAAGGAAGAGATTTATTGAAAATGAAAGTACACTCCACAGTGTGGGAGCAGGCATAGGGGCTCAAGAGCCCCGTTATAGAATTTGTGGGGTTTAAATACCCTCGGGGGAAAAAAAGAAAAATTAAAATAAATAAATAAATAAATACTAAGGGATTCTATTGGTTACTTGGTGTATGCCCTATGTAAATGAAGAGGATGAAGTAAAGTTACAAAGTCATTTTCTCGGCGTACACCCTATGGAGAAGATATTTCCTGTCATAGCTGAAGTGTGTATTGGCCTTATGTTACCTGCTTCCAAACCCCGTTTTCCTGCCTCATTGCCACACCAGTATGTGGGCCACTGTGAGACAGCACCAACCTAGAAACGGAGACTACACCATGCCATACATCCGGCACACCAGAAGACCAGAAGTCAGTCCCTGCCCAGACCACCCTTTGTGGTAACATCAAGACTGGCACATACCAGGACAAAGCACTCACAGAGAAAAACAAACTTATACCATCACTCAGCCCATATGGTGATCCCCACTTCTCAGTTACCATAGGGTCTAGAGCACATATCCTCATTTTCTCTCAGCACCACTGCTACCTACCCCTTCTCAGACAAAGGTCAACATCCACACCATCACTGTGTACTCGAAAAAGCAGCATCAGGCCGGGCGCAGTGGCTCACGCCTGTAATCCCAGCACTTTGGGAGGCCAAGGCGGGCGGATCATGACGAGGTCAGGAGATCGAGACCATCCTGGCTAACATGGTGAAACCCCGTCTCTACTAAAATACAAAAAAATTAGCCGGTGTGGTGGCACGCGCCTGTAGTCCTAGCTACTCAGGAGGCTGAGGCAGGAGAATCACTTGAACCGGGAGGCAGAGGTTGCAGTGAGCCAAGATCGTGCCACTTGCACTCCAGCCTGCGTGACAGAGTGAGACTCCCTCTCAAAAAGAAAGAAAGAAAAGAAAAGAAAGAAAGGAAGAAAGAGAAAGAAAGAAAGAGAAAGAAAGAGAGAAAGAAAGAAAGAAAAAGAAAGAAGGAAGGAAGGAAAGAGAAAGAAAAGAAAGAAAGAAAGAGAAAGAAAGAAAGAAAACGCAGCATCTGCCCTCGGAAAGACCATTCTTTCCTTCCCACACAAATGCTTCACACATAAGGAAATAGCCCAGACGAAACCAGGGTCTACACCACCATTTGATGAACCAAGAGACTGCTCTGGGCAAGAGCAGACCCCAGGAACACATCTCTGCTCACTGAGTCACTGGATAGTTGGGGTGATCAGATCACTGACCTGCACACTGAGAACAGTTTCCTGCCTAAAAGATGACCCAGACAAGTGAACACTTGGTACAAACAGTGTAATCTCAGATGGTACAGGCTTATGTCTCATGTGGGTAGGTCTGTGCAACCTGCCCCAAAGTTCGAGGAAGCTAAGGGGCTGAGAAAGAGGCTGACAAATGCCGGGCGAGGTGGCTCAAGCCTGTAATCCCAGCACTTTGTGGAGGCC
>NW_016872635.1:0-606 GCF_001698545.2 Rhinopithecus bieti
GGCCTCCCAAACTGCTAGGATTACAGGCTTGAGCCACCGCGCCCGGCCTACTCTCATTTTCTAATGTGTAGAGTTATACAACAAATAACTAGTTTGGGGTATTTAGAATGAGTATTAAGGAAAATAAAGAAAGATAAGGAGATAAAAGTAAAGTGTGTAAAGTGTATATGGGGCTAGGTGATGACTTATTACATATACAGTGTGGTTAGCAAAATAATCTCTGAAGCAGTAATAGCAGAGCCTGGACTTGAATGAAGACAGCAAATGAGCAATGAAAAAACAATCTGCAGAAAAAAGTTCCATAGAGAATAAACAGCCCAGCCTGGCCAACATGGTGACAGTCCATCTCTACTAAAAATACAAAAATTTTCCAGGCATGGTGGTATATGTCTTCCAGCTACTTGGGAGGCTGAGGCAGGAGAATTGCTTGAACCTGGAAGGCAGAGGTTTCAGTGAGCAGAGATTGCACCACTGCACTGCAGCTTGGGTGACAGAATGAGACCCTGTCTCAAAAAAAAAAACAAAAAGAAAAAAAGAAAGGAAAGGAAAGGGGAAAGGAAAGGAGAAAGGGAAGGCGGAAGGGCAGGGAAGCGGGCAGGGAAGGGG
>NW_016872636.1:0-8026 GCF_001698545.2 Rhinopithecus bieti
GAAAACATGATTCGTATACATCATTTATTATCACCTTATACATCATTATGGTATAAAAAAAACATGGAATAAGAAAAAAATATATAATGAAAACCTGCGAATATGTGAGTAGAAGCCTACAATTTTAATTCCTCTGTCTAGTTTTGTGGTAAATTTCTAGTAACCTGCTCAGTCCTTACTTAGGATATAAATCATTATCCTTTTCTCAAAGGAGTGCTACAAATTGTCAGTGTGAACTAAGTTCAGTTGCCATTAAAATAATTACCCTGGGAAAGTAAACATGCATCCCTTACCTTGTGATAATCTCACTTACTGAATCATCACAAATCACTCTTTCCTCTTCTCAGCACCTTGTACCACTTAGAACAGTTAATACATTCTGCCTTCCATTGTTCCTTTATTTATCTTTACCTAAAACACTATAAACCAGTAGGTGGAAAAAGGGTGGGAATCCAGTTCATCACTGCATTCCACACAGAGCTTTTCATATTGTAGGTATTCAATGCCTACTTAAAAATGACATTTGGTCCTTTCCTAGAGATATGAGAGAAATATCCCAGACCCATACTCTTCCTTAGGTGGTATCACTGGAAGAGCCTTCTAACTACAACTTAGCATTTTTCTTTGCCCAAATTGGGATTTTAAAACTTTTATTTTAAATTTGGGGTGCATGTGAAGGTTTGTTACATAGGTAAACTTGTAACATGGGGGTTTGTTTTACAGATTATTTCATCACACAGGTATTAAGCCCAGTACCTAATAGTTATTTTTTCTGCTCCTCTCCGTCCTCCCACCCTTCACCCTCAAGTAGACCCCAGTGTCTGTTGTTTCCTTCTTTGTGTTCATAAGTTCTTATCATTTAGCTCCCACTTACAAGTGAGAACACGCGGTATTTGGTTTTCTGTTCCTGCGTTAGTTTGCTAAGAATAATAGCCTCCAGCTCCATTCATGTTCCCACAAAAGACATGATCTTGTTCTTTTTATTTGTGCATGGTATTCTGTGGTGTATGTGTATCACATTTTCTTTAACCAATCTGTCATTGATGGACATTCAGACTTATTCCATATCTTCATTATTGTGAAGAGTGCTGCAATGAACATTCAGATGCCTGTGTCTTTATGGTAGGATGATTTATATTCCTCTGGGTATATACCCAGCCATGGGATCACTGGATTGAATGGCAGTTCTGCTTTCAGCTCTTTGAGGAATCACCATTCTGCTTTCCACAATGGTTGAACTAACTTACACACTCACCAATAGTATATAAGTGTTTCCTTTTCTCCACAACCTTGCCAACATCCATTATTTATTGACTTTTTAATAATAGCCATTCCGTCTGGGGTGAGATAACATCTCATTGTGGTTTTGGTTTGCATATCTCTAATGATCAGTGATTTTGAGCTATTTTTCATATGCTTGTTGGCTGCATGTATGTCTTCTTTTGAGAACTGTCTGTTCATGTCCTTTGTCCACTTTTAAGTGGGGTTGTTTTCCTCTTGTAAATTTGTGTAAGTTCCCTATAGATGCTGATTATAAGACCGTTGTCAGATGCACGGTTTGCAAATATTTTCTCCCATTCTGTAGGTTGTTTCTTTACTCTGTTGTTAGTTTCTTTTGCGGTGCAGAAGACCTTAAGTTTAATTAGATCCCACTTGTCAATTTTTGTATTTGCTGCAATTGCCTTTGGTGTCTTTGTTATGAACTCTCTGCCCATTCCTATGTCCACGATGGTATTGACTAGGTTGTCTTCCAGGGTTTTTATAGTTTTGGGTTTTACATTTAAGTCTTTAATCCATCTTGAGTTAATTTTTGCACATGGTGTAAGGAAGGGATCCAGTTTCAATCTTCTGCATATGACTAGCCAGTTATCTCATCACCATTGAATAGGGAGTCTTTTCCCAATTGCTCGTTTTTGTCAGGTTTCTCCAAGATCAGATGGTTGTAGGTGAGAGGCCTCACTTCTGGCCTTTCTATTCTGTTTCATTGTTCTATGTGCTTGTTTTGTACCAGTATCATGCTGTTTTGGTTACTGTAGCCCTGTAGTATAGTCTGAAGTCAGATAATGTGATAGCTCCAGGTTTGTTCTTACTTAGTATTGTCTTGGCTATTCAGGCTCTGTTTTGGTTCCACATGATTTTTAAAATAGTTTTTTCTAGTTCTGTGAAGAATGTCATTGATAGTTTGATAGGAATAGAATTGAATCTGTTAAGTTGCTTTGGGCAGTATGGTCATTTTAATGATATTGATTCTTCCCAGCTGAGCATGGAATGTTTTTCCCTTTATTTGTGTCCTCTCTGATTTTTTTTCAGTATTTTGTAATTCTCATTGTAGAGATATTTCACCTCCCTGGATAGCTGTATTCCTAGGTATTTTATTCTTTTGTGGCAATTGTGAATGAAATTGTCTTTCTGATTTGGCTCTCGGTCTGGCTGTTGTTGGTTTATAGGAATGCAAGTGATTCTTGAACATTGATTATGTATCCTGAAACTTTGTTGAAGTTGTTTATCAGCTGAAGGAGCTTTTGGGCCAAGACTATGGGGTTTTCTTGATATAGAATCATGTTGTCTGCAAACAGAGATAGTTTGACTTCCTCTCTTTCAATGTGGATGCTTTTTATTTCTTTCTTTTTATTATTTTTTATTATACTTTATGTTCTAGGGTACATGTGCACAACGTGCAGGTTTGTTACATATGTATACATGTGCCATGTTGGTGTGCTGCACCCATTAACTCGTCATGTACATTAGGTATATCTCCTAATGCTATCCCTCCCCCAACCCCCACCCCGTAACAGGCCTCGGTGTGTGATGTTCCACTTCCTGTGTCCAAGTGATCTCATTGTTCAATTCCCACCTATGAGTGAGAACATGCAGTGTTTGGTTTTCTGTTCTTGCGATAGTTTGCTGAGAATGATGGTTTCCAGCTGCATCTGCAACACAGTGGGAAAAGGGGTAGGCTTTGCAAAGGAAGCAGCCTCTAATCCTTATTACTTGGGTGTGGAAAGATGGTGTTTTCCTTTTGATTCAGTTCTAGGAAGTCAGTGTGAATTGCCTTAGGGTCCCTGCCTCCAGACACTATTCTCCTGCCTCACGCTCTTCTTCCCAGTCTCCCCTCCACCCCAGACCAGCAGAGCTCAAACAACCCCTACTCATCCTTTAGCCTGCTGGAAGGGACCCCAGCCCAGGAGCTGGGCACTGTTTCCACCAAGCTTATCCGATGAGAAGTGTGAGGCCCACACAGATGAAATCACTGCCCAGATGAGTGAGACAGGAACAAAATGCAATTGTCTGACTCCTAAGGTGTGTGAGTGATCTCTGTGGGTGATTAACATGCTCCAAGGGGTTTGCCATGTGCCAGGTATTGGAATGCCATCCAAGGAGCCAATGTTGGTCTAGGAGAGCTCACCTTGGTGCTAGGGTGGAGGTAAGGGGGCCACAGCGTTCACAGCAGTAACTCTTCATAGTCCCAGCACGCCCCACAAGGAGCGAGTCAGGGAGTGCAGGAAAGCAATGCTGAGGCAGGTGAAAATGGCCCTTTTGCTGATGATGCAAATGCCCCTTTCCTGAGAGACGACGGCAAATTCAGAGAATTTTGGAAAAGTTTGTTATGGGCTAGATTTGGGCTACAGACAGAGTTGTGATCAGAGGCCAGGAACTAAATGATAAATGCCGATGAAAAGTCTCTATTACTCAAGTAGGACAGGTGCTCCAGGTGGCTGGGGATTTGTAAGGCAAGAAAACACAATGCCCACCCCCGACCCCACCTTCCCCTAAGGGCACTGTAGACACTGGCTGAGCTCAAACCCCACCTCCTCTGCCACCTATCTCGGTGACTAGGGGAGAGTTCTATCTCCCTGATCCTCATTTCTGAATCTGTCAAATGGGAAGAACAATGCCCATCTCGGGTTTTATTGACTCATTGATTTATTTGTTTAGTGAGGATTAAATGAGATGGCAAATATCTAACTCATGGGGCACTGCAGTATTCAATGCGAGTTAGACCCCTGCCCCCTTCATTTTTCCCTTGGAAACCCCCATCTCAGGAGGCAAGGGATCCTCTCTGACGATGAGGGTGTGCTGTTTGTGCCACATACCTGAGGGACAGTGTGGGAGGAGGGGTGGGAGTCAGGCACTGACATGCACTTGCTGATTACAGATTGTTTTACAACTGGCTATTGGAGCTCCTAAAATGGCTCAGGAGCCAACCAACCATTTTAGTCTATGTTCCGGTTTGTTTATTCATTCATTCCTTCATTCATTCATGCATTCAGTCAGTCAGTCATTAAGCATGTGTTACGTGCCTGCTGCATGCAAAGATACATGGGGGATTCAACCTTTCTACTTAACCTTATCTCACCTCACTCCCTGCAGTGACCTCTCCTCCCCACTGCACTGAGCTTCTCACTGTCTCCGCTCTCCAAAATGCCTAACACTCTCCGCCTCAGTGCCTTGACTCAAGCTATGGCTGTTGCCATCACTGCTGCCTCTCATCCATGAAACAAAGTGGCATGTCTGAAAGATCCCAGGTTCAGAGTCAGGAGGTAAGCATCCCAATCTTGGCTCTACCTCTCACTAGCTGTTAAGTTATTTAGTCTACATGAGCCCCAGTTTCCACATCTGCCAGATGGGAATGACATTAGGATCTATCACAGAAGGCTATTGTGAGAATAAATACTATGAGACGTGTAAGATATCTATTATGGCTAAGTCAGTGCCCAGCCTGGAGTTGAAACTTAGTAGCAAATGTCTGTTGAAAGGACCTGATGAATTCTGGCTTGGGAGGTGGGAAACTTGAATCTTGGTCACAGGAATATGTGCTTGAATAAGTCACCGCTTTTCTCAAGGGGCTCCAATCCCTTGATTAAAATTGCAGGGTTGGATCACCAGAATGCCAAGTATTGACATCCCTGGCTTCCCATCCTGTGATTCTGAACTGGATCCAGGGACACTTGGCACACAGCCAGCTTCATCTCCATCCTCCCTAGAGGAAGACATCACTAGTTGATCAGAATGTTCTATCTGCTGAGCCCTTGGAATCTCTCCACAGGGCACCTGCCAGTCATCACTAATCAAATCCGAGATGACAGTTGAGATCAAACAGACTTTTCATTCCTAGTTGGTGCCTGGGTGAGTGACGAGGCCTACCAGTGCTGGAGGACACAGTCAAGGTGATGGACGTGTGGGGGTGGGGGAACGTGCAGAACAGGGGTGTGAATGTGGGGGCGGTGGTCCACTGGGGATGCCCCACAGGGCACAGATGCCACCATCATGTCACTTTTGTCCCACTAGCTCTTCCTTATGGCTTCACCTGGGCAGCCATTATATCCAGCCCAGGGGAGAGGTGAAGGCAAGGGAAGGGCACCGATTATGAACCAGGTGATGTGTTTGTTGAGTTTTCATGGCTGATATCTTAATCCTCATTATCAACCCTGCCAGGGAACTGGTCTTAGCTCCACTTCAAGGGTGAGGAATAGGAGGCTCAGAGCTTACTGATCATGATGATTAATCACAAAATTAGTCACAGAAATTGGCTTGGGTTACACTCCAGCTTCACCTCTTTCGGCTGTGGAGTCTTGGGCAAGTCACTTAGTCAACCTGTGCCTCAGTGTCCTCATTTGTAGAGTAGGCATAATAGCAATATCCACCTCATTATGAAGGAGTTAATACAGAGGAAGTTTTTGAAACATTATTAGCATTTAATAAGAGGTCAGTAAACTATTTTCAAGGCTGTTAGCATGGATTTCATATTCATTTTGCTATCCCCAGCATCTCAGAGAATATCCTGTACATAGTAGGTATTCATTAAATGCTTTGGACCCACTTGTTGAGCATTATCAACTCCCCAGAAAAGTCCCACATAGGTCTTCTTGTTGCCAAAGAGGACATCTCAAAGAAAATAACGAAAATATACTGAGCTAAACAAAAATGCAAGCACAACATATCAAAATTTGTGAGATGCAGCCAAAGCAGTGCTGAGAGGAAATTTTATAGCACTAAGAGGCCTACATTAGAAAACAAGAAAGATCTCAATCAATGATCAAAGCCATGCCCTCAGGAAAAGAAAAGTGAAATAAGCCCTAAGCAAGAAGAAGAAAGGAAATAATAAAGATAAAAGCAGAAGTCAATGACATTAAAAACAGAAAAAGAAATAGAAAAAAAAATAAAATAAAAAAGAGCTGGTTCTTTAAACAGATCAATCAAATTAACAAGCTTCTAACAAGACTGATCAAAAGAGAGAAGACATAGATTATGATATCAGAAGTGAAATGCAGCCAGGTGTGGTGGCTCACGCCTGTAATCCCAGCACAGTGGGAGGCTGAGACGGGAGGATAGTTTGAGCTCAGGGGTTTGAGACCAGCCTGGGAAAAATAGTGAGACCTCCTCTCTACAAAAAAATTTTTAAAAATTAGCTGGGTGTGTTGGCATGAACTTGTAGTCTCAGCTACTCGGGATGCTGAGGTGGGAGGATTGCTTGAGTCCAGGAGGTCAAGACACTGCAGTGTGCCACAATAGTGCCACTGCACTGCAGTGACAAAGCAAGACCTTGTCTCAAAAAAAGAAGAAAGAAAGAGAGAGAGAGAGAGAAAGGAAGGAAGGAAGGAAGNACCTTTACCATTATGTAATGCCCTTCTTAGCCTTTTTTGATCTTTCTTGGTTTGAAATCTGTTTTGTCTGAAATTAGGATTGCAACCCTTGTTTTTTCTCTGTTTTCCATTTCCTTGGTAGATTTTCATGCATCCTTTTATTTTGAGCCTGTAAGTGTCATTATGTGTGAGATGGGTCTCTTGAAGATAGCATACTATTGGGTCTTGCTTTTGTTCATCCAGCTTGCCACTCGCTGCCTTTTAAGTGGGACATTTAGCCCATTTACATTCAAGGTTAGTATTGATATGTGTGGATTTGATCCTGTCCTTGTGCTCTTGGCTGGTTATGATGTTCGCTTGTTTACGTGGTTGCTTTACAATGACACTGATCTGTGTGTTTAAGTGTGTTTTTGTATTAGGTGGTGGCAGCCTTTCCTTTTGATATTTAGTGCTCCTTTCAAGATCTCTTGTAAGGCAGGTCTGGTGTTAATGAATCCCCTCAACATTTCCTTATCTGAAAAAGATCTTATTTCTCCTTCACTTAAGAAGCTTAGTGTAGCTGGAATGAAATTCTTGGTTGAAGATATTTTGCTTTAAAAATGTTAAATATAGGCCCCCACTCTCTTTTGGCTTGTAGGGCTTCAGCTGAGAGGTCTGCTGTTAGACTGATAACCCCTTTGTAGGTGACCTGCCTATTCTCTCTAGCTGCCTTTAACCTTCTTTCTTTCATTTTGACCTTGGAAAATCTGATGATTGTGTGTCTTGGGGATGATCTTCTTGTGTAGAATCCTGCAGGAGTTCTCTGTATTTCCTGAATTTCACTGCTGGCCTCTCTAGCAAGGATGGGGAAATTTTCATGGATGATATTCTGAAATATGTTTCCCAACCAACCTGGGATTTCAAATGATCATTAATCATTATACTCTCAAAACTAATGGGTTGTGTTTGGGGTTTTCAATACTTTCTCAATCTTCTAGGTCCCCTTACCCCTTGCACCATCATTTACCACACACACACACACACACAAAAAGAACAGTTGTTTGCAGTAAACCTCCTCAACTCCCCTGGCGAGCCTCATGAACACCTAATACAGGGGGGCTAGAGAGGAGAGACTGAGGAGATTTCTAGTCCACAGATGACTTGACTGATTTCTCTTTAAGCAGGCTAAGGAGCCTCTGTTACTCATCTAAACCATAATAACAAATCGTCTCTATACTTCTGGCTCTAACTGTACCATAACTGCAAAACATTTTGGAAGAGGTAATGCTAATAATTGTGATACTTAAGTCCTGCAATCCAGCTCAATAATTTGACAAGCATTTTCAGAGTGCCTCCTATGTATGACGTGAGAAGGAATACAAACATGAGAGAACTAGGATACTCCCTTAATTGTATCTATTAATACATCCAACACCATTTTTTTTTCAACAAAACTAACGACA
>NW_016872637.1:0-1518 GCF_001698545.2 Rhinopithecus bieti
ATTAGACCGGGCGCGGTGGCTCACGCCTGTAATCCCAACATTTTGGGAGGCCGAGGCTGGTGGATCACACGGTCAAGAAATCAAGACCATCCTGGCTAACACGGTGAAACCCCGTCTCTACTAAAATACAAAAAAATAGCCAGGCGTGGTGGCGGGCGCCTGTAGTCCCAGCTACTAGGGAGGCTGAGGCAGGAGAATGGCGTGAACCCGGGAGGTGGAGCTGGCAGTGAGCCGAGATTGTGCCACTGCACTGTAACCTGGGTGACAGAGCGAGACTCCGTCAAAAAAAAAAAAAAAAAAAAAAAAAAAAAAAAAAAAAAAAAAAAAATTGCCATTAAAGACTATGGTTTGGAGAAAATTTCTGGTTGAAGGTAAAGTCCATGCTACTCAATATGGTAGGTGAATTGCTCCCAGAAGCTCTGCTCATCTCTCCACCTTTTATCATGCTTTTACTATCTCCTTTCTCACATTATAACTCAAATAATAAACTGTTCATCATAACTTATGCTTTCTAAGTCAAAATTTCTTTTTCTACTCCCAACTCTATTTGAATTTCTCCACTCTTACTGCTCTCTCATCATATGCTGAAATAAATTGGGATTTTATTTATATCAGAAAGTAAGTGAAATAAACTTGTAAAATACAAGAACATTTCATAACTTCTCACAATAACAAGAATGTGCAATAAAATCAAAACAAAATAAAACAATTTATGCTTTGTATGTTGTACAAAAAATAAAATTCTCTGTAATCTCTTTCCTAATTTGTAAAATGGCCAGTGTAGTGGGGAAAAGATTTCTCTTCTACCCTTTCAGCTTATGTGGCTGAACCTGAGGTTTAAATTGATGAGAGATTAATAGAATAAATGTGTACAAATGTTGATATTAATATGTTTACCTGTACATGAAGGCCTTCATATATAAGAGATAAAGACCCAAATGACGTGATAGGCCTGAGAGCTTATATAATATTGTAACAAAGAGCAATACATTGTGGATATGTGTCAAGGCAAAGGAAACGGTGGTTTGGGCTAGGGCAGCAACTTGTGGGAAAGTGACTAGGAAATATATGAGCGATGGAAGATAAAGGTTATTTAATAGGTTTGTTTGTACTGATTTATCTCAACATTGACTTCTCACCTCTAGGAATGAGAATATGCTCTGCTTCCTGGTACAGAGAGTGCACCTTTCTCATGGGAAATTTTATGCCCTCATTTAGGTAGAAAGGGGAGATCAGAGACTTCTTCCTGTATCTTTTTCCTCAATAGGCTTGAGCTCAAAATAAACAATATGCCATAATAGTAGCATATTTTGAGGTGGCATGTTTTGATCCTCTTCAGCATAATGCCTCTGAGCCTGAGGGCCTTTTAAAAGATTAAATGAGATAATATATATTAAAGAAGTTCATTGTTCAGTATATAATAAAACTTGGAGTTATTTTGGATTTATCATATTATTTTTTAACTCTACATCTTATCCGTTAGCAAATCAAACTGATTTGACTTTCAAAGTGTGTGTG
>NW_016872638.1:0-2060 GCF_001698545.2 Rhinopithecus bieti
AGTATGTCCTTTTGCAGTTGTAAAACATAAAGTATATATTAAGAAGTTTAAGCATATCCAAATGCATGGCTATGTTAGCCTTATGGGAAATGTGGGGATTTCTTTGTTAATTTTGGCTGTTAGACATATTTCCTTACAGTTATTTAATATTTCCATTCATAATAAGTTAAGCCATTAATTCTTAAAATTTTATACCCATTGAGGAAAGAAAAGGGATAGTATTAGTCAATGTCAATGTAATTAAGACAAAGCTATCCCAAAGTGTTTTCCACTTTCAAGTATTGTTATACTTTCATAACTGACTAAGAATGCATAGAGCAAAATAATATGTTAAATAATTTTACTTGTTGTACATGAGACACTAGGTATATTTTGTCAGCTGAATCTGAATCTTCATTGAAAATGAGAAATGGGTCATGGCAGGTACAGAAGTTCTATACTTGTGGCCATAATGAGTCACATATAATTAGAACAGACAAACATTGCAAATATATACAGTTAAATTATACTAAGTAAGTACAGCATTCACTAACAAATTTAAAGAACTATTAGACATGTGTATTTTCAATGATGTGACAGACATGATATCTTAAAACTTCTGTATATAAGAGATTAAGAAATGTTTTATAAAATATAACATTCTTTTATATGTAAAACTAATCTCACAAGAAAATATGAAGAATCTCCAAGTCAAAAGCAAAAGAGAACTGACAACCTTATGGTTAGCTGACAAAGGCCCTATGGATGCCCTGGAAATATCTGAAGATGTCTGTACCTAAAAGTTTGAGTTGTAAACACTGTGAAAGATCAGCAGACAAGGATTTGGCCCATAGCAAAATGGAAGTTGGAACAAAATCCCAGCATTAAGCTGAGATACATGAAGGATTAAATCCTCAGTGAAAGGTTATTTTAGAAAATAGTCCATCTGCTTGCAAAGGGACACCATGAAAATTTTGTTTATCTTATCTTGGGGAGAAACAAACAAACAAACAAATACTTTCTCCTGAGAATTCTTAGATTAGAGAATTACAGGGCTAAGAAACCACAAACCAGAAAATTGATAACAATTGTTCTTAGGTTTGTAGCACTAGAGAAAAAAGTGAGCACAAATAACGAATACAGGCACACATCTTCCAATCACCCATCAGAGTATGCCCACTATAAAATACATTATGCAGTCTACATTAAAAAAATTTAAACACTGATTTGTGTGCACTAATCTTGTACCTGGAAACTTTGCTGAATTCTTTTATCAGTTCTAGGAAGTTTCTGGAGAAGTCCTTAGGGTTTTCAAGGTAAATGATCATATCATCAGCAAACAATAACAGTTTGATTTCCTCTTTACCAATTTGGATGCCCTTTATTTCTGATTCCTCTGGCTAGGACTTCCACTACTATGTTGAATAGGAGTGGTCACAGCGACCATCCTTGTCTTGTTCCCATTCTCAGAGGGAATGCTTTCAACTTTTCCCCATTCAGTATTATATTGGCTGTTGGTTTATCATAGATGGCTTTTATTACATTGAGGCATGTCTCTTGTTTGCTGATTTTGCTGAGAGTTTTTATCATAAAGGGATGCTGGATTTTGTTGAATGCTTTTTCTGCATCTATTGAGATGATCATGTGATTTTTGTTTTTAATTCTGTTTATGTGGTGTATCACATTTATTGACTTGCATATTTTAAACCATCCCTGCATCCCTGGTATGAAATCCACTTGATCATGGTAGATTATCTTTTTGATATGTTGTTAGATTCAGTTAGCTAGTATTTTGTTAAGGATTTTAGCATCTATGTTAATCAAGGATATTGGTCTGTAGTTTTCTTTTTTGGTTATGTCCTTTCCTGGTTTTGGTATTAGGGTGATGCTGGCTTCATAGAATGAATTAGGAAGGATTCTTTTTAAGTGAAGTAACTCAGGAATGGAAAACCAAACATCATATGTTCTTGCTGATACATGGGAACTAAGCTATGAGGACACAAAGGCATAAGAACGATACAATGGGCCGGGCGCGGTGGCTCAAGCCTGTAATCCCAGCACTTTGGGAGGCCGAGACGGGC
>NW_016872638.1:5887-8283 GCF_001698545.2 Rhinopithecus bieti
AAAAAAAAAAAAAAAAAAAAAAAAAAAACAGCCAGAGATACATCCCCTAATTGTTATTCCAGACAGTAACCAGTTTTCTGGGTGGATTAAGGTGGCAATAAATATTGAGGACAGGATCCTATGAATCTAACCTCCTCATGTCTTCCCCATCTTAGACTTTCCTTTACAAATTTCAAGACAGTAACAGAAACTTCAATGAACCCCAAATAAACAGTTCCTATTCTCAACATCATATGTCATATTCTATCCTCTCCCTCTATATATACTTTCAGGAAAATCTAGAACATTGCAAGAATATTTTCGTTGTTAGTTCATAAAGCAGTGTTGAAAATACGTCCTTTTCGAATCATATACACTTGTGTTCAAATCTTGAATTCAACACCTTCTCCCAGCTCCCCAAAATTCATTAAGCTTCAGTTTTCTTATCTGTAAAATATCTTCCTCCTGTTATGGGAGAGACTGGCTAGATGCTAATCAGTCCCATTTTATCTACATGATCACAGAGGAAGACTATATTTCCCAGCCTCTTTTGAAATTAAGTTGTAGAATTTGATTGAGTTCTAGCCAATGCAATATGGACAGAAATGATGTGTACCACATGCAGGCCTGGCCATAAAACAACCCACATGATCCTCCATGTTTGTTCTTGGCTTGTTGGCTAGCAGAAGGCAGAGGATCTAGCATAGTATTCTGAGAAAGTCTTATATAATGGGGGATTACTAAATACACAGAGCCTGTGTCCCTGAGTCACTCTTTGGAAAACTCTGGAAAGGCACTCATCAATATCTGAATAGACTGAGATATGAGAGAAAAAGATACTGTAATATGCCAAGAAAATTGTAGAATTATTACATTAGCTCATATTAATTGCCCTGATTAATACATACTTATTTTATTATTCAATAAATATTATAAGTAAAGCAACTACCACAGTACTTGAAATATAGTAAAGGCTTAACATCTGTTGAGGCAATTTAAGTATAATCTGACATAAAATGTATACCCACAGGAAACAAAAGTTAATTCAAAGTGTGTGTGTTTACTGATCATGGAAAATGAAATTTTAATATTCCCTATTTTTTTCTCCTGTTTCTTTTATTTTTTACTTTTTCACATGGAAATATCTGGAGATGTCTATTTCTAAATTATTTTATTTTACTTTTATAAATTTAGATTTCCAGTGCATAAATTATCATGTTTCCTATTTAATATTTATTTTATTTCCTAAAATATGGGGAACACTTGGGAAGATAGGGACTGTTTTTTTTTCCTGGACTCCAGAGGAATTTTAACTAACTCTAGGTCAGATCAGGCCCTTTTCCTGTTACCTCTTAAGCATTATCAAACACAGCTTTATCTAACCATGGTTTTATCTCCAGCCTTCAGGTAGAAATTTATTTTCTAATTGCCCTAGTTTAATATCATATAGCAAAACACTGACTAGAGTGGATAAATCACTCTAACATTTCATACTAGTTTGACTGCAAAAGGAGTTGAAGTTCTTGCAACCAGGCATAAGTGCTTCAGACTCAGAAATCATTTATCTAACTGCTTTTGTTGATAGAGGTTTCTGAAGTCATCCCTCATAGATTTCAATTCTCTTCTTTCAGAGATACCTTTTTCTTCTTTCTCCAAGGCAGAAGGAAAAGAAGGAAAGTCACCAAGCCTACACTACCTAAAAACTAAAAAGTTTCTTCAGACACTATATTTTTTTTTCATAGAACAATCAAAGCTTTTGTTATTTGGGTTTGCACCTGGAATGGATGACGAGGCCCACTTAAAATTATTCTATATAGGTAATTCTCTTAACAGTGGCAAAGCACAGGATTGTGATGCCTTAGTAATTGAAAAATTGCCCGGTGAGAAAGTTTCAAAAGTCTACATCTACTGAGGTTTTCATCTGTGAGAAGGAAAATATCTTCATTACTAATTAAATATTGAAACGACACTGGGAGGCAAAATAATAAACAGGCTTTCAGGTTATAAGTCATCAGTTCTGATTGTTCAATGCACCACTTGTCGCTTTTACCTATTCATAGAAGAGGTGCATTAAAACATTCCCTGAGTACTTTACAACAGTAATTCTCAAAATGTGATCTCTGGACCACCAGCAGCAGCTGATCCTGGGAACTTGTAGAAATGCAAGTTCTGAAGCCCCACCTCAGACTTTCTGAATCAGAAGCCCTGCAGGTGGGGCCCAGCAAGTTGTGCTTTACTAAACACTCCAGGTGATTTTTTTCAGCTGTTTTACTCCACCCTCTATGAACACAGGGACTCTCCAAGGTGTTCACCATCATAACTGTTGAAACTAGCCCATTTCTTTAAAAAAAAAAATTTACTAATAATTTTTGTGGGTACATAGTAGGTGCATATATGTTTTTTTTTTTTTTTTTTTT